>NC_051162.1:15068744-15118443 GCF_013339745.2 Dermacentor silvarum
GGTGATGATTATGGACGTTCGTCACTTGTTTGTGTCTTAAGACGAGAAAAACGCACAAGAGACGCCAGTTGGCAAAAAAAAATGTTTTTCTTTCAAACACACGATGGCAAGGAAAGGAAATGAAAACAAAATAATGTCACAGAGGAGTTTCACGCGCACACTGATGTACGCGACGCTCAGTCCTACACCACCGTTCGGCGCGTACAAGAGTTCCGAAAAAACCATCTCACGGTTTCGGTCGTGACGATCGACTCGCTTGTTGCCGCGGTACGGTCGCCGAGGCGAGCCGAGGCAGAGGTGGCACGGTTGCTGCTGCTGGAACCGCCGCCGGCACACGGCTGCGCTACCGTGTGCGGCGCCTGGCTATGTTGAGGACACCACTGCGTTGTCCGTCCGCAACTCACGAGGACCGCGACCCAGGGTCGGCCCACGCGGACAGCACCTCGGTAGGCCTCGACCAAGAACAGCCCTCAGCAACTGCGCCCTGGCAGGAGCCGCTCAGCAGGCCTCGTCCTTGGTCCCGGAACAGGCCTCCGCATCTGGCCCGGGTAGGCACGCCTTGGTCACTCGGACGCAGCAGGAACCACGGCCCGAGCTCTTCTTCCCGAGCGTCGCACCCGATCTGCTGCCACCGTGGCTTCGCCGCTCGAGCTCCTCCGCACGTTCCCCACGTAGCACTTCTTTTTCGTCGTTTTCTGTTCTTTTTTTCTTCCAGCTCCCGTGCCACCTGCCCTCAGCTCGTCTTCTTCACTTCGGTAGGCACTTCTACTGAGTCCACATGTTTCGGAGTACACGTAAAAAAAAGTATATAAAAAAAATATTGTGTCCTTTCCCCACAATATCCCCCCGCTCAAGAAAGTTGTTATAAAAAAAAACAACTTTTAGAAAAAAAATACATAAATGAGTTCATTTATAAACGATGAACCGAAAAGGATGAGAAGTCCAGAAGTCAAACGCGGCTGAGGTAGTCGGCACCTATGTTTTCGGCGCCCTTAATGTATTCCACCACGAAGTCGTATTCCGTTAGCAAGAGACTCCAGCGGAGCACTCGGCTATTCATATGTTTGGCAGAGTTTATGTAAGCGAGAGGCTGGTGGTCCGTTTGCAGCACGAAACGTTTGCCGAAGAGGTACACATGAAACTTTTGAATAGCCCACACAAGTGCCAGGGCTTCTCTCTCGATGGTTGAGTAGCGGGTTTCTCGTGCGAGGAGTTTACGGCTGGCATACGCTACTGGATGTAGCACCCCGTCGTGACGCTGCAGTAAGACGGCGCCAACACTGGACGAAGATGCGTCCGTGCGCAATATGAAGGGCTCTTGTAACTCCGGTGATCGTAAAACCGGACTAGACGATAGCAGGCGTCGCAACGTTTCAAAAGCTTGTTGATGGCATTCTTCCCAGATGACCTTATTCGGACCTCGCTTCTTGGTGAGTTCTGTTAGAGGTGCTGCCACAGCAGAATAGTTTGGGATGAAATCTCTGTAATAACCCGTTAAGCCAAGAAAGGAGCGAACTTCTTTCTTCGTCTGCGGTCGCTTTGCAGCCTGAATCTTCTCTAAGGTCTCAATCTGTGGCCGGAGAAGATTGTTCCCGACGATATGTCCTAAGAACTTTACCGAAGCAAAGGCAACCTCACTTTTTGAGGGCTTTATGGTCAAATGAGCTGCACGAACACGTTTCAGGAACTTGGTGAGAGTGGTAATGTGCTCGTCCCAGGTTTGTGTGGCTATTAGCACATCGTCAAAATAGTGATATATGTTCGGTATTCCTTCTACCACTCGTCTCATGAGTCGAGTGAACACCGCAGGTGCGGTCTTGATGCCGAAAGGCATAAATCTGAATTGGTACAGCCCAGAAGAAGCTTGAAACGCAGTGAGGGGCTTCGATGCTTCGTGCATAGGCACCTGCCAATACCCTTTTGTGAAATCGAACTTCGAAAAGTATTGGCTTTGACCCAGTTTGGCAAACATCATGTCCACCCGAGGTATGGGTTCGTTGTCCGTAACCACAACTCGATTCAGCTGTCTGAAGTCAATGCAAAGCCGCATGCTCCCGTCTTTTTTCTTCACCACGACGATAGGTGCTTGATAAGGAGAGTCGGAGGGTTCAATTATACCTTGCTTTAGCATGTCCTGGACTTCCTGTTCTACAGCTTCTTGGATGGCAAATGGTATAGGGTACGGACGTACATTTACCGGCGTTTCTGTTGTGAGGCGTAACTTGCACTCGACAACGTTTGTCTTGCCCGGCACATCTGAAAACACATCTTGAAACTCTTTCAGGAGATCATCAATCTGGACTGTCTGCTCGTTACTCAAGTCAGTTGCTACTAACACATTCTTGTATGTTTCCCGTTGGTGTAGTGCAACAAAAGGCATTTCTTGCTCTTCTGTGTTGTCCGTCTGCACAGTAACTGCGGCGTGTTGCAGGACGTCAGCCGTGGACTCCCTTTCCTCGTATTTCTTTAGGAGGTTGATATGAAATAGGCTCATTCGACCTCCGAGGTCTACCAAATAGTCATATTCATTACGCTTTTCGACGACTGTGAAAGGCCCCTTCCATGTCAGAATCAGCTTGTTCCTATCTGATGGTAGGAGCAGCAATACCTTGTCACCTGGCGATAGCTGTCGAACTCTCGTTTTTTTATCGTAATACTTCTTTTGTATGACTTTGGCCTTCTGTAGTTCTTCATGGGCTACCTTGCAGGTGTTTTGCAGGCGCTCCTGGAGCTCTACAACGTATCCATAAGTTGTCTTCGTTTCCGCATCAACGTTATCGCCTGTCCACAGTTCTTTCAGAATGGACATCGGTCCCCGGACGAATCGACCGTAAAGTAGGTCGAATGGCGAGAATCCAAGGCTTGCTTGGGGAACTTCACGGTATGCGAAAAGCAAGGGAGCCAGGTATCTATCCCATTGTTTAGGGCATTCTTGGCACATGCGGCGGACCATTTGTTTGAGAGTTCCATTGAACCTTTCCACCAGTCCGTTTGCCATGGGATGATAGGGAGTTGTAGGAAGTTGACGAAATGACAGTAGTCGCCCGAGTTCTTGCATAAGGTTGGATGTGAACGACTTTCCACGGTCGCTCACTATTTCTCGTGGGACTCCAACCCGGGAAAACATTTCTAACAGTGCTTCTGCTATCCGCTCGGTCTCAATGCTCGGCAGTGCTACCGCGTCCGGATAACGCGTAGCAAAGTCCACCATCGTTAGCACGTATCTGTTTCCCTTAGCTGAAGTTGGGGACAGGGGGCCAATAATGTCGACGGCGACCCGTTGAAATGGTGTGTCGATGATGGGCATATTCCCCAAAGGGATTCGACCAACGAGGTGTTTTGGTACTGTCCTTTGACATATGTCACACGACTTTACAAAACGTGTGACATCCGCCTGTACACCAGGCCAATAAAATTCTTCAAGGACACGGTCTGTAGTCCTTCTTTGCCCCTGATGACCAGACAGAAGACCTTCATGGGCCATTTTCATCACTGTGTTCCGGAGATCCTTGGGGACCACAAGTTGCTCCAAGTCTCGCCGTTCTACAGTGTGGTATCGCCGGAAGAGAACATCACGTATCAGCACAAACTCTATGACTGCTGATTTCTTGGATGTGGTTTTCTTCCCCAACGCTGCGAAACAAGTTTCTAGCGTGGGATCGGTGATCTGTAATTTCCGCAGCTCTTTCGGGCTGATGTCCAATGGGTTAATCCATGGAACTGACAGTTCTCTTTGTTGCTTGTCTTCTTTTCCTACAGCGGCTGACACATTCTCTTTCCGTCCTCTATTCGGTGAAATTATGCGTTCACTTATGTCCTGATGGGTAACCTGATCCGTGCGGATCAGTGCGGACCGAGGTCGCTCTTCCGGCTTCGGGATATGGGGTGTATCTGAAAGTACTCCGGTAACGTTGCCTAGCACAACTTCATATAAAGGGTTCTCCATGCAAACAGCAAGAACCTGTCCCTTGAAAAACTGAGAATCAATACACACTTCTGCTTCTGGTAAACTCTTCGTAGACTGATCCAATAAGCGGATAGTGCGGATGCTACCAGTTAGCTTGGAGTCGGGGACCAACGACCGTTTCACCACAACTGTATTGCATCCGGTATCCCGTAATATGGTGACTAATTTTCCTTCCAGGTAGCCCTTTGCTGTCGGCATTTGCTTCGATCCGCCATCACAAGTCGCATTGCTTTGTGTACAGTCGCAAATGTCATGACTCTGGGTTACCCTTTTCTTATCATGTCCCGGTTCCACTAACTCTTCATGCTGCGCTTTCTCGGATCCTAAGAGAGAGCATGATGCTTCTCCTCGTTTTCCAGAGTCAGAGGGGCAACTATCAGATCTGTGTCCTGTCTTCTTGCACGTCCAGCACTGTGGCGACTTCGGTGCTCGGGATTTTGTCCAGCAATCCGCAGCTCTGTGGCCCTGCCTGTTGCACAGAAAGCAAAGCAGTTTTCCTTTGCTTTCGTTTGTAGTGCCCACTTTACCAGTGACCATAGACTTCCCTTTTTCTTCTTTACCCTTAGCGAGATTCACGATTCCCTGGGCTTCCAAGTACTGGTCTGCCGTCGTTGCCAGCATGTCCAGATTACGACATCCTCTTTCCTTCAGAAAGATAGCCAACTTCTCGTCGCACCGTCTTATAAACTGTTCCGACACCATCTTGTCTCGTAGAGCTTCATAACTCTTCGACGTCTTCGCTAGCTCTTGCCAATGGTCGAAGTATCCCAAGAGGCGCCCTGCGAACTGTCGTCCTGTCTCAGCATTTTCGGGCCGGGCATCCCGAAACTTCACGCGGTATCCCTCTTCTGTGTAACGGAACCGCTGTAACAGCGTCTGCTTCAGCTTTGCGTAGTCCGTAGAGTCTTCAGCAGACATGCGTCCTACCACCGTTAATGCTTCTCCCGTGAGACACAAACTTAGCGACAAGGCCCACTTGTCTGTTGGCCAGCCTTGGCTTGTGGCCACCCTCTCAAACCTCTGTATGTAGGCATCCAATTCATCTCTACCCTCATTATACGGCGGAATCATCTTGTGCGGGCTGCGAAAACTCGGACCACCACCTGTGCCATCGCCTACCGAACTCGTATTCGGACGCTGCGCCTCTGCAGCTCGACGTCGCTCCTCAAGGAGGGCTCGTTCAGCCTCCATGCGAGCTAGCTCCCGCTCATGATCTGCCTGTGCTGCTATGCGCGCCTCTTCTCGTTCTTTGGCTCTTTGGTCCCTCATTTCCTTCTGCTCAGCGCTTACCCATGCCACTAACGCCTCTCCACTCAGCCCCATCTCCTTCCCTAGCTCCACTAGCGTTCTCTTCTCGTCCATTCTCGTCTACTGCACACAAACAACGTGAGGCTCTAAGATAGAATGAGAGCTTCGTCCTGTTCGCGGACGCCAGAAATTGTGATGATTATGGACGTTCGTCACTTGTTTGTGTCTTAAGACGAGAAAAACGCACAAGAGACGCCAGTTGGCAAAAAAAAAATGTTTTTCTTTCAAACACACGATGGCAAGGAAAGGAAATGAAAACAAAATAATGTCACAGAGGAGTTTCACGCGCACACTGATGTACGCGACGCTCAGTCCTACACCACCGTTCGGCGCGATCAAGAGTTCCGAAAAAACCATCTCACGGTTTCGGTCGTGACGATCGACTCGCTTGTTGCCGCGGTACGGTCGCCGAGGCGAGCCGAGGCAGAGGTGGCACGGTTGCTGCTGCTGGAACCGCCGCCGGCACACGGCTGCGCTACCGTGTGCGGCGCCTGGCTATGTTGAGGACACCACTGCGTTGTCCGTCCGCAACTCACGAGGACCGCGACCCAGGGTCGGCCCACGCGGACAGCACCTCGGTAGGCCTCGACCAAGAACAGCCCTCAGCAACTGCGCCCTGGCAGGAGCCGCTCAGCAGGCCTCGTCCTTGGTCCCGGAACAGGCCTCCGCATCTGGCCCGGGTAGGCACGCCTTGGTCACTCGGACGCAGCAGGAACCACGGCCCGAGCTCTTCTTCCCGAGCGTCGCACCCGATCTGCTGCCACCGTGGCTTCGCCGCTCGAGCTCCTCCGCACGTTCCCCACGTAGCACTTCTTTTTCGTCGTTTTCTGTTCTTTTTTCTTCCAGCTCCCGTGCCACCTGCCCTCAGCTCGTCTTCTTCACTTCGGTAGGCACTTCTACTGAGTCCACATGTTTCGGAGTACACGTAAAAAAATATATAAAAAAAAATATTGTGTCCTTTCCCCACAGGGACATAAAACATTCAAACAAGCTTCATCTAATAAAACCTTATTTAGGTAGCTGGCCACCTACAACAAAAACACGACGAACAGAGGTCACTCTCTGTCGACTCCGAATAGGCCACAAGTATGGCACACATTCTTATCTTCTAACAAACAGTGATCCCCCTTGCCTGTGGGAAATGTGGCGAGACGCTAACTGTGCTCCACGTCTTGCTTGAATGCCGCGAGGTAGAAGAGCAAAGAAAAAAGTTCTTTCCTTTAGCATACAGACAACATATTCCATTACACCCGGCATTATTCCTTGGCAAAGACCCGCTCTTTGACATAAAATCATTGCCAGAGTTATTAAACAATATTCGCATACTAAATGTTTTACACCCATGTGACCCGTAGCACGGCCTCGCACTAGAGGCCTATGTTGCGGTATTAGTATGTATAGCACACGCCTCCAGGCCCTTGCGCACAAGGGTCCTGGTGAGGCAGTAGTGCTGCTTGGAAATTACTAATAACTGAGTGCTTTAAAATTATGTCATTTATATACATAGCACACCTCACAATAGTCATGGCCATAGTTTTATCCCAAGTACATGTTCTACGCATCTACACAGCGACCAGTTTTAGGCCCCTATACAGCCGTGATACATCTACTAAGCGCTAATCATCCATCGATCACTCTTTACCATTTCTTGGCGCGCTTTGGCCATTCCTGGCCCTTGCGCCAGTAAACACTATATACATCATCATCATCGGTCTCTCGCTCTAGTGAAAATCAATAAAAAATCCTCTTTGGAAACCGCCCTCGCGTTTTTTTTTCGCATTTAAACAAGAACAATAACATCCAGGACTGACTGCAGTTTCTGCCTTCTACGTTGGGTTAAGCTAGAGATGGCACTCTCGATTATCATTTGGCGGATGTACTGCCCCTGATTACTCTGATCCCCTTGTTTATGAAATCAAAGTAAATGAAAGGTGGAGAAACCCGTTCCTACTGGTGTGCAATAAAGGGTTGAAAGCCAATAAAAATAAAAAATAAAGGGTAAGAAAAATTTCCCAGAGTGCATATTTTTATATAAAAAACATATGAAAAAGAAAATGTGGGCACGGTAACTTCGGATGTCCTAAGGTTCAGTCAACAAGGGCAGAAGGACCTCGCATAGAGCGTTTATTGAAAATAATGTATGATGTCATGGAAAGTGGGTGAGTGCCAGGTAACATGTGCGCTGTTGAATAATGAGGGGAGTGTCGTCAAGCTTGACCCTGATACATGTTGAGAGCCAAGGTCACAGATGGAGTCAGGGCCAAGGAGGATGAACTGAAAAAGCTAATATAAAAGGTAAAACATGACGGGACAGTGACCACTAGAACGGGATTAGTTCAACCAAACGGATGGTCCTTGTCCACAGACTAATTAATAGCAGACATAAAATTACAAAATGACATCACGGCAAAATGTATTTAAAAAATGAGGCATGACAAAGAACGAGGAAAGTCGCCGAAACAAGAACGTCCGCATGTCCGCGGGGTGTGTATCCCATGGCTCCACCGGATAAAGAACCTCGCGTGGTGAAATAAAACAACTCGCCGTATGTGACCAGCTGGTCATGCCGGCAACTTGACCAGCTGGTTCAAGCGTAAAGTCTACCGGCCGCAAGCCACCCTGCGCGACCGCGAGAGCCTTCATCGAAAGCAGCTCCGCTTTCTCCCTGAGGTGGTCTGCATGTTTGAAACATGACAGACGCCGGTCAAAAACTACCCGAAGGTTACGTAAGGTCTCCACAAACTTCAGTCCTTTCCCCCTCCCACCAGGCGGCTGATGGGATGTGCCCTCTCCATACCGCCATGACCGTGGGAGATGAGTACAGAGAAAGTTTTCTCCATGTTTAGCTACAGGAGTGGAAGACATCTTATCACCAGGAACGTTTCATGGAAGTCATTCTATGTCGCATTCGCATCGGACACACACATCTCACACATAACTTTTTATTGAAAAATGAACAACAAACGGTTTGTGACCACTGCCAAGAATCCCTAACTGTGAATCACATTTTAATAACATGTCCGGCGTTGGAGGAAAAAAGACAGAAATATTTTTATGAACTTTACAAAACACTAACACCACTTCATCCATCCCTGATCCTAGCTGAAAATGCACTTGTATCTCTAGACGATGTTTTTAATTTTTTAGATGAAACAGGGATTTAAACAAATTTTAATGTAAATGATCTTTGTTGCTTGAAGCACTTTTATCAAGTTACATATTTTCAACCTGTGCATGGCGCATCATAGCCTTAGTTGCTTTTGCGCCACAAAACCTTACATAACTAATCTCCATGTTTAGTTTGACCGCGCTGTTTCTGTCCATCGCACGACCCCCGCGAGTGCATCGGAGCCCACTGAGCCCAGCGCGTGTCTCGATTATGCGGCGATGAGGATGACCGTGTCGTCCGCGTATGCTTGGATTGTAACGCCGGTTGGCATGGCGAGGCATCATAGCTAGTCGTGTATGACGACATTCCATAAAAGCGGCGACAACGGCGAACCTTCGGGGCTTCCGAGCGATGGGCTTGCTTCAACTTGACCCGCGAATGACCGGTATATGACATGCCTGTCTTGCAGGAAAGTTTGAAGTTGGGAGTACACGTTTCAATCGAAGTACCAGTAGGTGCCAAAATCGGAAACCCCCCTGAAATTCAGCGACATGATAATAGCCGGGATTTCGAGTGCTTTTAGTTGTAATAGCTGAGCTTTCAAGTTATGTAGGGCTAGTACCGCGCTCCTCGGGTGCATAAGCCCATATTCATACCTGCCAACTCTCCCGAATTGTCCTGGAGCCTCCCGAATTTTTCTCGCATCTCCCGATTGTACGAACGCGACCTCAAATCTCCCGAAAAGTGGCCGCCACTTGTTTTTTTTTTCTTCTTTACGGCCTGTAGTATAACCATGCGGAAAAGCGGCGTGGGAGCAGTTCGTCACCAGCATGCACCGTGAATCGTGGTAGCGGCCGCCGGCACCACCACGAACGCGAGCCGCCGACGGGCGCTGCCATATTGGATTTCCCGGATTGCCTAGTCTCACGCTGGGTCGAGCGTCTTTAGCAATCCAGTCGTTATACAACCGTGAGCGCGCTAGGCTTCAGTTGGCTTTGTCAGGTTGTCGAGTGAAATGCGAATGCCGAACTACACTTTGCTTCCCTGAGTTTAGTTGGAACGATCGATGGCACTTTTAAACGATAAGAATAAGAATTGGTGCCAAATGCATGTGTTCTTTCTGTACTGACAGTGCTGATGCCACTTCCCTGGGAACCAAAATTAGAGCAACCGGGCGTGCGCGCCCAGCTGCCAACGAAACCAACGGCAATCGTCACCGTCTCTGTACATCTCTGCAAGCATGCATGACCGCTTTGTTACTACATCATAGAGAAATGAAAGTGACTAAATTACTGAACTTGGTGTGTACCTCTAACTCGGTGTCGTATACAATCTTGCTGGACACCCCCGACACGCACTTGGCTTTCACTGTCACATCACCGCTTACAATTTGTTCAACACCACACACGTGTGGAAGCAGACGATCCCTTTTCTTGAGGTTGCCGCCACGAAAAAAGCTGTTGCCGTCGGCAACCGTCTTGAAACCGCACTGCAGTCTTTGCATCGCTGTTCAGCAAGCAGGCGAACTGCCTCCGCCGAAAACGGAGCGCCGTGAGCACGAACAGCGAAGGAAAGCGCGGGCGAAACAATGGAAACAAAGCAGAGACTGCACCACGGCGCGACCGCGCTGCTTGGAATTTCCACATTGGGGGCGCTGTCAGGAGGCGCAGCAGTGCACTATAACACTACACTATACACTACTAATATAACACTACCGAACCATCGATGATCGCGCAACGAGTGTAGAAGTTAGTGTTGCGCGAAACTTGCAATACGAAAGACAGCAATACACCATCACACAACAGTTACCGTATTTATTCGAATATAAGGCGAGGTTTTTTTCCGAAAACCGCGGCCTCAAAGTCTACCCCCGCCTTATATTCGAGGTAAACATCAATCATTGCTTCACAGTCGGGAAAGGCACACTAATATTTTCTTTGCATGAAAATGTAAATAATTCTGAATATTTAACATTATAACGCTATTACATGTTTGTGCTGCAATCAAATGGGTCATCGTCAGTGAGAACGGGGGAAAAAAAGAAAAGGATCTGACGGCAGTTGCCTTTGCAAAGGCAACGGCCGAGAATGTCGCGGGCTCCGAGATCAGCAACGGCGCGTCGCGGGAAGTCATAAAAAGTCAAAAACAGCCAGCGAAAATCCAGTATGTTTTAATCCACAAGCCGAGTTCAAAACCGCAGCCAGCTATTCGGCCACTTTTCCATGTGCGTTTGCACGCGCTTGTCTTTTGTGTTCCCTCGCTGGTGGAGCGGCAGCCTCCCGTGACCTTTGTTAAGAGTGTACGCTACCTTCGTTCGGCGTGGCATTTGACTGGATTACCTACGTGAACCTTTCCGTTGCGACTAGTGATCTTGGCAAGTCGTCGTTGTCATTACGATGCGGCATTCAAGAGAAACGTGATAACCGATGCCGAAGCTTTGGGCAACTGCGCTGCAGGTCGAAAGCACGGCGTCCCAGAAAACAACGTGTGTCGTTGGAGAAAAGAGAAGGAGGCCCTCTTTGCCTGTGCTGCGACGCGGAAAGCTTTCCGGGGACCGCGCAAGGGTGTGTTTCCCGAAGTGGAGGCAAGTCTGTCTGAATTCGTCAGACAAACCAGGAGCCGCGCCTTGACTGTGACAACGGAAATGCTACAGCTGAAGGCCCGAGAGTTCGCAAAAGATCGCGGCATCTCCGGGTCGCAGTTCAAGGCCAGCCGAGGCTGGGTGCAGAAATACATGAAGAGAGCCGGGTTCTCATTTAGAAGACGGACTTACATTACGCAAAAGCTTCCCCGTGACTACGAAGAAAAGCTGCTGTCGTTTCAACGTTATGTCATAGGACTGCGAAGAGAGCGCAACTTCCTCCTCAGCCAGATCAGGAACGCGGACGAGACCCCGATTTTTTTTGACATGCCGTCGGCGCAAACGGTACACACGAAAGGTGATCGCCAAGTGCACATACGTACCGCAGGGTGCGAAAAAGCGCGGATCACCGTTATGCTAGCGTGCACCGCCGACGGGCACAAGCTGCCGCCTTACGTGGTGCTGAAGAGGAAAACGATGCCTAAAAATGAAAATTTTCCTAAGGGTGTGCACATCCGCTGCCAAGAAAAAGGCTGGATGACTGAGGCACTCGTCATGGACTGGATTAAAACTGTGTGGTGCCGGCGCCCCCGGGCACTGTTGGCTCGCCAATCGATGCTCGTCCTTGACGCTTTTCGGGGACATCTGAGCGAGGGGGTCAAGAAAAAGCTACAGGAAGAAGCCACCGATCTGGTTGTCATCCCCGGTGGCATGACGAGCCAGCTGCAGCCACTGGACGTGTGTCTTAACAAGCCTTTTAAGGACCATGTAAGACGCCTCTACAACGAATGGATGGCTTCCGACGAAACGGCCTTGACACCGTCGGGCCGTTTGAAGCGGGCATCTCCGTCGGTAGTGGCTCGCTGGATAGCCGACGCTTGGGCAGCTATACCCGACGCTATGGTGGCAGCTTCTTTCAAGAAGTGCTGCATTTCCAACTCGCTGGACGGCACTGACGACAGCGAAGTTTGGGAGTGCACCAGCAACAAGGAAAGCAGTGATGCTTCAGATGATGACAGCTCGTGATTATGTGGTATCACGGCTGAATTTTGCGAACTTCAAAGGTGGAAATTTAAATGAAGTTTCTGGCGGGATCTCTCGCCTTATATTAGTGTGCAAACTTTTTTCCTTTTTTGCGGTCCTTCAACTCCCCCCTCGCCTTATAATCGTGACCGCCTTATATTCGAATAAATACGTATATACCGATGTGCAATGAACGGCGTCAAGTCTTGGCTGTGGCCGCGCGTACTAAAAGCTGTACGACCGTCTTCAGGATGGATGGATGAAGAATTTTATTAGTGTCCTTTTGGGCGCGGAGCCCACAAATTACTTTATACTGAACGACACTGACAGAGCACCGAATAAAATGCGCGGGAAAACGATCGTGCGAGCGCGAAGGCAAGCGCATGTACGCAGAGCAGGGTCACGGTCGCAGCGCCCCAGTGCCGTGATGCGCTCCACAGCCTGCGGTGCCGCCAGCCTGTGAGCGTGGCCCACCCAAATTTAGATCTTCCCAAGTGCCCTCTTCCGGCGTCAGGTGGTGAGCGGCCATCAGCAGCACGCTGAACTTGCCCAGGTTGGAGTACCTCACCGGCAAGGGATTCTTTGTCCGAACGATTTCTCGCTGCCGTAGCTCGGACCTGTGCACATGCCGCACCATCCCCGCGAGCTCCAGGACATCGCCGAGCGCTAGCCTGGAGCGGAAATTGTGCTCTGCCAGCCGCCCCGCCTCTCCCCCTGTTAACGGCACACCCACGGCTTGGTAGCGCTTGGCTTCCTGCTGTGCCCGGAAGTCGGTAGAGTTCAAGATGTCGATCGGCATCGGCGGCGATGGCGACGACTGCCGGACATGCTACTTTCCATCCCATGGGAACAGGCCCAGTCCACCCAAGCTCACAGGAATCTTAGCAAGGCGCCGGTCGACACCCATCTTGGCCAGCATTCTTTCCATCACAAAGACGATGAACTCATTCACGAGCTCAGGTTCAGTCAGTCGTCTCGCGAGTACACTCCCCACTTTGGTGATTCGGGTCAAGGAGGCATCGCTTGTTGGTGGTCGCGTGCTCCAGGGTCTTCTTTGGAACAGGAGGAGGATCGTTCGGCAGGGGGTAGGAGGCACTGGCACGGTCGCTGGTTTCCACGCGCAGGAACTCTGTGCAGCCTGGTCGCAACGTGAATTTTATTTCATTGACCTCCGCCCCCAACACGTCGTAACCGACCTTAACGCCCAGGACGTCTACATAAGAATCGGGCACCACCTGCGTATCATCACCCCGGACGATTTGCCAAGTATCCAATAGTCGTCCGTGGCCGCTGAACTTGTTGGCCAGGTTCCTAGCTGTTTTTACCTAGGATGACATTTCACCCGCTGCCTACGGCAGAGGTGGACCGCCAGCTAGACATGAGCCCCCCCCCCCCCCCTTCACCCTGAAAGACCGTTGCTCGCCCAGACGGGTCGGGGAGGTCGCAGTCGTGTTGTGAAACTCGTGCTCAAACAGGTACTCGAAGAGAATGACGTCGTCAGGTTGCCAACAGTGCGCACCGTGCAGGGCTCGTTCAAAAGTTACGCTCTGGAAACCTACCACTTCGTCGGTCCTAGGTTGGTGGTCGAATCGACTGAAGTCGTAAGGCAAAGCGTACGCACCTGCCTTCATGCTCTGGAACGTCCGTTCGTTCCTGGTGATTTCTTCTCTGATGCTTTCTTCGAGTGTGTTGCCGGTCCAGGGGAGGTAGGTGTTTCCGGAGACCGCGAAAAAGGTAGGCCTGCTGTAGGTAGACCTCGAGCGGGACGGACACTGCCGGACGAACTTTGCCGAACTCACTTTTCACTAAAGCCTCGTTGTCCTGTGAGAGTCATGGCTGCTTGTCCGCGCCAACAGTTCGTCCAAGTGTACGACGTACAAAACAAGATTTTTTCGCGCTTTGAATGAGCCTTTTCGCTCTTCACCATTCAAGGTCAAGCGATACTCTACCCGCCCTATGGAGGCGGCACCCGATCGTTCCCACTCGCATACTTCAACCCACCGGTCGAAGGTCCTCGCTTCCGGCTCCGATGCTGGAGGGAACCGGCACAGCTCTCGGATCCTGTTGCATTCAGTCCCCCTCCAGGAGCCCGTGTGGCACTTGACCGCCCTCCGCGAGTTCTCGAGTTTCTTCGACCAGGTCCCAGCCAAAGACCGGGGGACACATGGCACCATGAAGGGACGCGCACTCAGACAGAGACACCGTCTCGTCGGGCGTAAGTTCATTGTTGGTCTTTTTCATGGTAGCAGACAGCTCTTTGCAGGCCACCCGAAAATGCGCTGCATCGGCGAGAAACATCCCACAAGCTGTGATTATCTCCATCCACTGAGGCTGTCACAAGGCTGCCATCAGGTTACACGTTAGTATGTAGTCAAAGCCGCGGCAGAGCCGCAAGACATGGGCTGCCCGGCCTAACATGCCTTTCCGCCACATGAATAACAACATGTCACCCATGAGAGGTTTCTGATGTCTATATCCTTCTTCGTCCGCGGGGGGGGGGGGGGGGGGGAAGAGTTCTAAGCCATGGTCGTGGGGATCTGCCAGTAACAAGTCTGTTTGTAGGTCGGTGGGACAGGTCGCTTTCTTGTGGCCTGCAGGGTGGAGCGCGGGCGTTCCCCCACTTGTTCACAAATTTCACTTCACAAAGTCAGGGGCCGCATCCAATTTTCAGGGAGCAAGGTGGTGTTAGCTGGGAAAAGTGGCTATAAACAGTCAGGCGGCTCATGCTTCCACATGTTGCCGCCGCCGTAGACGCTCACCAGAAACGCAGCGTCGTAGCCCAGTCCGCGGCGGAAAGAGGTGACCACGACGTCTTCCAGCTCATCAAGTCTTCCCCATGACACGATCTCGGCGCAGGCGGCTTCCACTGCGTCACTGGCCTCGTCGTTCAGGCAGACGTCCGTCAAGGCTTGGGGCACTAAGTCTCGCCAGTCCCCGCTCCTCCTGCTCCATCTACCACTTTTGTACCGCCCCAGTAAACTTTATTGCTGTTCGCCTCTAGTTAGCCATATGCCATGAGCCGAATGCAGGAGCGCTGTTGTAACCTTCGTCCGGGCTCACACTTTAATGAAAAGCAATCAAATGCTTTTTGGAACCCGCCCTCGTGTTTTTTTTCTCCGCATTTGAACGAGAAACTTATCCAGGACTAAAGTTTCCGCCTTCTACGTTGGGCTGAGCTTGCGATGGCACTCTCGAATTATCATTTGGCGGATGAACCGCGCCACATAACTACATCCCCGTCCACCTGAATGAAAAGACGAAAAAAAATGTTGGGGAAAACCTGTACCTGCAAAAAGCATTCCAGGTTTAAAGCCAATCAAAAAAGAAATGAATAGGGGTTTTTAATTATTGCCCAAAGGGCGAATTTCGTGGAAAAAGCCAATAAGGAAAATACTAATCGGGGAACGGTAACGCGTTGGTGTCCTAAGGTTCTCATCGAAGACAGAAACGCCGGCGTAGGGCTTTTAATGTTGAAACAATGAGACGGAGACAAGAGGGCATGGACAGTGCCATGACCAAAAAACAAACAGGAAAAGAAAGCAAGAAAACAAAGAAAGAAGAAAAGAAAAAAAGAAAAAAAAACAGATAGAAGAAGGAAACGAAAACAAAACAGTAAATGATATAGAAAGGAAAGAAGGCACAAAGTGACAGAGACAAGATGAGAGAACAACAAGAAGAGAGAGAGAAAAAAAACGTGGCAACAGTCAGACAGGCTATCGTCCTGTTAACGGCAGTCCATGCAGGGCCGGCGGCGATCGGTTGCAGGAACCAGGTCGTTGAAGGGCGTGGATGAGGAGTCGCCATTGTACGGTGTAACGGTTATGTCGCACTATCTATTTTCCAGGCGCATGCGTGGTTTTCGCCGTGCTCCGCCTACCGTTGAGTGCGCCTGCGCGATCATACGCCGGACTGACCGACGCTTGCGATGTGAAACGGTGTCGCCGTTGCCACCAATAGGTGGCACGTGCGCGAAGACCTACCGGTATCCGATCCTCGATATCCCTGACCAGCAAACGCGATAAGGCTCATCATGCAGTAATGTCAGCGATGCTGGCGCTGACAATGTTTGCTATCCGAGTGAGGATAGCCTTGTTACGCAACGACTTGAGCAGGGCCGGAAAGTTTCTGCTCGCGAGCGCGAGAACGGCGTCATGGTTTGAGCGAGCTCTCGAGTAATTGAGCAGTCGCATATATAATTCTCAATTGAGTCACACAAGGTGCCACAGGGGCACCGGGGTTCGCGCATTATCTTCCGAATGTCCGAATTTCGCACATCTTGAACACCTAATGAGAATGATGTTAATATATGCTGGACATCTATTCCACCAGTAGTTTTCCCTTCTGGTGAATCTGTAGTGCTATTTCCCTGTCAGCTACTCGTATGACCCCTACTTTGGTCTCTCCTCGTGCAGCAGACCAGGTCGCATTTACATTTTCAGCTTCGCCTGTAATCTGATTTTCCTCCATAATTCTGTTTTGTATTTCATGATCAGAAATTGCTCGGTCAATTCCAACAATTTTGAATTCCGACTGCTTTCCTTCCGACATTTTGACATTCAAAATGTTTGTGTCTGTGTGACTTTTAAGCTGAGTCTCCAACTATCGGAGGCCTTCTCAAGAATTTGACTGTACTGCCAATCCTGCTTTTATTGGTTTCGTGCTGACATCACGTAAACCAAAAGCTTCTAGCTGGAAGTTTACCTCGAGCTTCTGTTTGATTTGTGCACAACTTTCTTCTGCATCCTCTTCAGTTCTGATTAGAAGTGCCATCCGTGGTGTCCTTTTTCCCTAATTTTCATTCTTTTTGATCTCAACTTGTGACATGTTTCTTCTCACTTCATTTACGTACTTTTCGTTCTCTTTCATTCATTTCCTTGCCTTCATTTCCTCAATCCTTCCCTTCGGGAAGGCATTCCTTTCAGCTAGCTTCAAAGCTACCGTCATCAGCTTTTGGTGTTCCTTGATAATTAGTTTTAATCCAGCTGATGAATCTGGGCACATTGCTTGTGCACTGAAGATCACCTCTAGTAATGCTGTGTTCGCCCGAAAGAGTTCTTCACTCTCCATATCTCTGTCATCTACCATCGCTCTTTGCTCTTGGTTGCCTACCTCCTGTCCTCCTGGATTGAGGTCTTTGTTTGCCTTTTTGTTGTTAATCTCTTTTTTCAAGCGAGTATTTGCTCTTGCTCTTCTGGGCTTTCTTTTTGTCTGTTTGACATCCTCTCTTCGTCCTGTGAGTCTCCGTCCCAATAATTTATTGGTTCAAATATTTGACTCCCAGCGGAAGTTCTTCGTGATGTAGTGCTACTGTCTTTTTTGTGCAAATATTTGCCTCGTTTTGGTTTAATTTTTTTCGATTTTTTATCATTATTTGAAATTTTTTGCCAGTGTCAGAATTATTTTCCTCTTCTTTCTCCTGTAAAGCTAGCTTTCTCACATTGCTATTGCCTTTTTTTGAGTCGGCTTTTCTGCAGCACTTGGAGCAACCGGCTCTAGTAGAGGATGGTTTCAAATGGAGCCAAACCTGTCTGTACTCTGAGAAAGAAATGCTGCTTTGTTGTCTGTACTCTTCACAAAAATTGGCACGCCACCCTGTTGTCCATACTATTAGTCATAAATGTTAACACGATGGCGGCGTCCTAGTGAAAATGACTACCTGTATAAAAATACTCGTTACCTAATTACTTTAATGAGATACTCAAAACTAATAGTTGGGTTAGATGAATGTATAGTGAACGTTTTGAGACCAAACTTTCATTGGATTGATAGTTATTCAACAGATCAACTTAGATTCTGTTTAGCACATAAAAACAACTGAATGGTCTTTTTTGTTTACTATCATTTGAATGCAAAAATATGCTAAACTATCACTGTTCGCCTAAAACTGAATAAGACTCCCTGGGCCTTCAGGAAACAGATTTTACCAATATTTTATGTCATGCAGCTTTATTTCTCTTGATTAAATCCGATTTAGCAGGCCAATATTCCTTGCTTTGTTCTACTCCTGTATGCTCGAGTAATTAAATGTTAATACCTTTTGTTCTAATGAACTAAGGTTAATACTTTTGGTCTAAATGTGCTCTCCAGAACTTTAAATACAAGCTGTAACACTTTTTGGCTAAGTTAGAAGTGAATATCCCGCAGAAAATGAACAAAATTGAAGAGCTCACCACACGTGCGACCACTCCCTTGGCCGTGGCCACAGCAGTAGTACATAGGGACAGAAAATGGTGCTGCGCAATTAAAAAAAATTGCGGTAAAGAAACGAAAGATTTGAGCCCTGCCTGCTGCACCGAAGTATCGCAGGCTGCCGAATTTAAATAAAAAGAATAGGACATGGTGTGTCAAGCTATAAATTTAAAAAATTCTACAACCAGGGAAACCACGGCCAAGGTAGGGCGACATCAAATAGTGGCATTTATTATAGCATATGTGTACCAACTAAATGTATTGACATGATTGGGTCTTCAACTTGACTCACAATCGATTTGAACAAATTTACACACTATATATAATAACATGATTGAGTAGTCTTCCACTTGACTCACAAAAATGGCGTGTTTGTTGACTTGAGCTTTTGACTTGACCACTTGTATGTAGGTAGGGCCTATATTCCAGGACATTCTTCTCGAAGACCAGGGCTTCAGGATCTCCGTGGACCAGGGCTTCAGAATCTTCTATTTGATAATGACTTTCTTTTCTTCATTTTTTACACGTATTACGGTTTCCTCACCCGTCCT
The DNA here is from genome assembly GCF_013339745.2 of Dermacentor silvarum. Taxonomy (NCBI): domain Eukaryota; kingdom Metazoa; phylum Arthropoda; class Arachnida; order Ixodida; family Ixodidae; genus Dermacentor; species Dermacentor silvarum. The sequence continues at coordinate 15,087,473 of NC_051162.1, forward strand.
CAGGCGCTTACATTTCATAGTGATTGTATACATTTACAGATTTGTTCACAATGATTGTACAAGTTTGTAATAAAGACTAATATTAGGGTGAAATAGATGCCGTTCTTGTTTTCCTTTTTGTCTTTCCTATCTTTTTTCCACTTTCTCTTTTAATTCAAACAACTGCTAATTTCTAAAGAATCTTCGCACGCAGTTCGAATGCAATTATAACGACATAAAGGAGAAAATACAAAGTTAAGGAGTCAGAGAAAGTTGGATGTTCTCTTTTCTCTTTTTTTCCTTTTTCTTCGTTTTTCCTTTTTTTCTTTTTTCCAATTTTTCTCTTTTTTCCTTCTTTCCTTTTTTCCTTTTCCCCATTTTCCATCTTTTTGTTTTTTCTTCTTTTCTTTCTTTTGTCTTTCTCGCACATTGTCATCAAGTTTTTTAGTTTTTTTTGCAAGCATATGTAAAAAGTAAGTATTGTATAGATATACAACATATATGTGTATGGCCAAGGCCATCCCTAGAAATTGGTTTCTTTTTTTGGCATTATTTTATTATTATTATTTTTATTTATTTATTTTACCAAATTTCCAGTTGCGAACATGCCACTCATGCCGTTTGTAATGCCACCAGTATGTGTAGTGAGGCAGTATGTCTTACGTTTACTACTAATGAGCCTTTGCTTGAGTAATTTGAAAGGCATTTTATTTTCGAGTCCTTTTTACGGCTTTAGCCGTTATGCTTGGCACTTGGCTACATCTCCGTCTCTCTCTCTTTCTTTTTCCTCCCTCTTTGGTGTGTCGAAATTCCTAAATTTCTCGGGGCCACCATTGGTGATATGTTTTATTTTTATTCATTTTTTATTCAGAGGGTTTCTGTTTAAATTTTCGAGACGTATTGAGATGTGCAGTGGGTTTTGGCCTTATTTCTCCCCCTTAAAGCCATTATGCACCTGCTTTTATGACTCTCTTGTTCGTGATGTGGAGGAGTGGTGGGCTTTTTTATTTCGCCTCCTTAGCGGCTTAATTGCCTGCTTTTTGTAAGCCTTTGTTTGTGGCCATCAGTTGACGGAATCGCAACTGTGAACTTTTTTTCCGATTCATCTAATTTCTGTATAGCACCTTATTAGTTACGGTACCCACAATTTCCCCGAGGATGGCCACATTAGCTGAGTCGTTTAATAGTCCGTATCTATTTTGTGTTATATTTGTACAGTATTTTTTAATTGTATTCGATATTTTTCTGTTAATTTACCATTATTAAACTAGTGGTCTAAATCTACCTCTTCTAAATACAGGGACACGTTCTATATCTTCCTATCCTGAACCTGAACAGGTATTGAGAAAACTGTCCATGCCCGGATAATATTTGTAATATTTGATGGTTTTCAATGAATTCCCGTGGAATCTGGTAAAAAATTTCAGTCAAATTGTTAATGTAACGTTTATGTAATGTTTTGTCATTTTCCCATAGTTGATCCCACTTTTGGTAGATTTTTTTGTGTAATTCTTTATTTATAAGGTATAATTATATATATATTATAATTATATATTACCGCTATGTCCTTTTACATACATTAATATTATTCGATTGGTAATCGTTGTTTTATGGAATAGTTCTTTTATTTTAAATATATGTAAGGCTTTAGACTTTCTGCATTATTTATGCCTTGAAGTATCGATAAACTATCCGTTAAAACTTGACAAGTGTTTGTATTATGTTGGGAAATAATATATTCCAGAGCCTTAGTTATAGCTATTGCCTCTGCTTCAATATTAGTACTGTAATTTGGCAATGAGTATTGCTTAGTTTCTATTATTTTTTGTGATTTTATGACTACAAAAGCTGATCCAGCTCCGGTTTCATTATATGAACCACCTGTAAAGATATTATTTTCTGTTCCTTCGCTTACTTCGTTATTAAAAGTAAATCTTAATTCCTTTGCAGGATGAACTTGACATTTATCTATTTTGTTTGTTATATTATTTGAATTAAACACTTTGTTCTTCCAAATAAATGCTTTTTCATTATTTCTCAGAGGGCACGGCAGCTTGCTGGCGGACAGCATGCCTAAATCGCCATTACTGCTTGTGCAGGTTTTGCCGTGGTTTTTCGCCGCGGTATCTACAGCAAACAACGGGACTCCACCAGGATTCTTCGATGTGCCGCAACGTGGCAATGACACTGCGGACTGTCTACTTGTCAACGCCTACCCTACAGGAGTGACGTCATCGCTGGACAACCTAGAAAAGGCGCATCCCGGCATCGATTTCTTCAGAGGGCATGGCAGCTTGCTGGCGGACAGCATGCCTAAACCGCCATTACTGCTTGTGCAGGTTAGTCAGCTTGGTAATTTGCCTGCTTATCGTAGCGATGATAGGTTTCTGCTGGTCATGCCGTGCCCTCAAAAGTGTTCTGCAATTATGTCTGACTGCTGGTCTATGCTCATGCTGTTGCTTGTGTCCGGTGACATAGAACAGAACCCTGGGCCGAAGGTTAATGAAATGTTGCAGGTTATTATTGATAAGCAGGAAGGTGGCGACCGCAAGATGAACCGAATAAGAGAGGAAATTGCTGCTGTTAATGCTAAAACTGATAAGTTACAGGGTATTTTGACTTTGTTTGAGATGAGCAACAAAATTGAAAAATTGGAATCTGTTTTCCAACACCAAGCATTCAAGTTCATCGAGTATGAAAACAGAAGTAGGCGTAACAACCTCGTAGTATTTGGAATCAGTGAAAGTACTGATGAAACACAAATTAAACTCAGAGAACAGGTCCTGGAAGGTATTTTTGACAATACTTTGGGGGTCCCCGTCAGGACAGTTGAGAGAATTCACCGTATTGGAAAAGCGAATCCGGACAGGTCAAGACCAATTATTATGAAGTCCCTTGATTCCAGGGAAAAGAACAGTTTTAAACTGAAGGGCACTAATGTTCGTGTCAGCCAAGACTATGCTAAAGAAACAGCGGAAATAAGAAGAAAGCTATGGGAAAGTGCAGCATCGGATCGGTCAAAAGGCACGAAAGTCAAGCTTATCTACGATAAACTTAAAATAAAAGACAAAATGTACACTTGGGACCTCACACAAGATAGGCGCACACTATGTGGACACGAAGAAAGTAGATTCGGTAAAGAAAAGCAGAAAAAGGTTGATGCGGCTAGCCGCCCACCTAACTTGGACGATTCAGGAAGTTCGATGTCACGCCCAGCTCGTCACCTACGTCATAGCTATGTTTCCTTGTTTTAAACGCACGCAGCATCGTTAACAAAATAACTGATCTGGAATTTCTGCTGCTTTCACAGAGCCCTCATATGGTTTTGATAACAGAAACCTGGCTGCACTGTGGTATACAAAATGACGTAATTATTCCCCCTGGTTACAAAATGTTTAGGAAGGACCGCGATTCACGTGGCGGAGGAGTGTGTATCATAATAAAAAATTCTGTCCATGCGACCCTAATTGATAGTGACATTCCTGAAACAGTTTGGTGCAGGATTTCTTTTCAAGGTGTTGTTTATCTTGTCGGTGCAATATATCGGCCACCTTCGACTTCCCAGGACATGCTAAACCAACTGAGCGCATTCTTGTGCAACAATGTACATAGAAGCACACGGTTAATTATGGCCGGAGACTTCAATTTACCGCACATTAACTGGCAGGACCTAGCTTGCAGCGGCGTTGAAGCATCCAGCGCTGATAAACTACTAGGTATAATGTTTTCTTATAATCTTAATCAAATCGTTCAAGAGGATACAAGAATAACTTCTAGGTCGCGGTCATTGTTGAACCTAGTGTTCGTAATATAGAAAATCATTTGTTGACAATTCAGGACGGTATTTCTGATCACAAAATGACTGTAGTGAATGTGACCGCTAGCAATGTGCTCCATAAGAAATACTCTACTGTAATTACAATAAAAGACTACAAACGTGCTGATGAAAATTCAATGTTAGATTTTTTTAAATTTTCGTTCGGCCAATTTGAGCACCACGCAAATGAAAAATCTGTAGATTAACTATGGAATGAATTTAAGGATGTAGTAAACCATTGTGTGGACCGATTTGTGCCAACTCAAAAAAAAAGTCTAAACAACGCCGTCCTTGGATTACCCGCGGTATTATTCACATGAAAAGAAAGCTAAAACGACTGCGTAAAAAGAAAAAAGGGTTCGGACGAAATAGCGAGACTTCGTGCAGAATTAAGACGTACCCTGACACAATCCAAAAAGCAGTTCTTTGAAAAAACACTGACAGGGTTCCTAAAAAGTTCTCCACAAAAATTCTGGAGATATCTCAGCAGTAGGAAAGATAAAATTGAAGAAATCGTAAAAGGCACTGGAACGTTAACAAAGACTGCCGACATTGCTGAGCATTTAGATTACTTGTTTCACTCTGTGTTTACTAACAACACAAACGCGAATACAGGCGAGCATTTACAGTATATTATACATTATCCAATAGAAAATCTTGTAATCAAACAAGAGGGCGTATTCGAATTGCTGCTGAATTTAGATGCAAAAAAAATCTAGTGGACCCGACAGGGTTTCTCCTGATTTTCTGAAACGCTATGCTGAATGCATGTCCTACTACCTAACGATAATTTTCGAGAAATCATTACATACGCATTCATTACCCAGAGACTGGGGCAGGGCCGTAGTTATACCAGTGTACAAAGGCGGTGATCGCACGCTTGTAAATAATTACCGTCCCATTTCACTCACATGTATCAGTTGTAAACTTCTGGAGCACATCATCGCAAAACACATCTTAAAATTTCTAGAAGAGAATAGATTACTTTACTCATACCAGCATGGCTTCCGTGCTGGACTATCCACCATGACATAATTAATCGAAGTGGTTCATGATCTCGCTGCAGCCTGAGACGAGAAGCACCAGATTGACGTCATTTGTATAGATTTTGCAAAAGCCTTTGATAAAGTGCCGCATGATAAGCTGATCTTTAAACTGAGAGAGATAGGTATCGATGAAAGGCTAGTGCTTTGGATAAAAGAATACTTAAGTGATCGCAAACACCGTAAGTTTAGATGGCAGTTTGTCGAGTCCACTCCAAGTGCTATCAGGTGTTCCTCAGGGATCGGTATTGGGTCCACTGTTATTTCTTATATACAGGGTATTTCAGCGAACACTTTCAAAAATTCTTAAAGGTTGCCTGTGGCAGATAACCCAATTCTAGTTAATGAGCTGGTGTACTCAAAGAGGCGGACATTACTTGCACAAAAAATTGAATTGCATAATCGAATAATTAACAAGAATTTAGTAATTAAGTTTTTAACTAATTACCTGATGGCCTATATTGCAATTTACAAATTGTAGCCGTGGAGTTCGCAAGGCAGATCCACTTGGAACGAATTCTCGGGATGACACCAGTTTCGAGATATTAATTCCCGAACTTTGCGGAGAAATACATTGGCGTTGTAGTTAGTTTCTTAACAAAACGTCGCTTTATGCATCGAAGCACAAAATTAACTGGAACGCCAATGCATTTCTCCGCAAAGTTCGGGAATTAATATCTCGAAACTGGTGTCATCCTGAGAATTATTTCCAAGTGCATCCGCCTTGCGAAATCCACGGCTACAATTTGTAAATTGCAATATAGGCCATCAGGTAATTAGTTAAAAACTTAATTAGTGAATTTCTGTTGATTAGTCGATTATGCATTTCAATTTTTTGAGCAAGTAATGTCCGCCTCTTCGAGTAGACCAGCTCATGAACTAGAATTGGGATATCTGCCGCAGGCAACCTTAAGTAAATATTGAAAGTGTTCGCTGAAACACCCTGTATATCAACGATATCTCATCTGTGTTGAACAACCGGTGAGACTGAAGCTTTTTGCAGATGACTGTCTAATTTATTCTACCGTAACCAATGTTCAGGATCAACTCAGAATTAGTCGTTGTTTAGAAAATTTCAGTCAATGGTGGAATTTATGGGGAATGAAATTAAACTACTCTAAATCAACATACACACATCTGACTAGAAAAGTAAACGTTGTGCCTTTTAACTATTACATCGATGATCATTTGTTAGTTCGTGCTAACCAGTTTAAATATTTGGGTGTTACAGTCACGCATAATCTGGCATGGCATACGCACATAGACATTGTGTGCTCGAAAGCGAACCAGAAACTAGGTTTCTTAAGGCAAAAAGTAGATCAAGCTTCGCGAGATCTAAAGCTGATAGCTTACAAAACTTTTGTTAGGCCGTTACTTGAATATGCCTCAGTCATCTGGAGCCCTCATCAGAACGCATTGACTACAAGGTTAGGAAAAGTTGAACGTCGTGCTGCGCGCTTCATATGAGCAAAGTACCGCAGATTAAATTCTGTCACACAGATGTTGCAGTCCTGTGAATTGGAAACACTAGAAGCACGAAGGAAAAAGAATCGGCTCAAAGTGTTTTTCAGGATACTTCATGGACACTTGAAAATTAACAAAGATCAGTACGTGCAACTCCCAGGGAAACGAAGCAGTCGTGTCAATCACCAATATGTTTTACGACCATACTTTGATCACAGTGATGTGTTCCGCTATTCTTTTTTCCCCGCCGTGATTGAACTTTGGAATGCGTTACCAAGCTTTGTGGCAAATGGCAGTGATCTTTGTGAATTTGAAAAATTGTTAAACGCATATTTCTGTGATTTCCCTTCTGCTTGATGTACCTGTATATATGGTTTGTCTGTATTTAAAACCCTCCCTGTAAGAACCCTCAACAGAGGGTTGACAATATGATTAAATAAATAATAAATAAATAATAATGTTGCGCATCTCTATTTCTTTCTGTATTCTTAAATGTACTGGTAGTAAGTTAGCTAGAACATTTAACATATTATTCGATACCGTTTTATACGCTTTTGTTATTGATAATAATGGTTTCCTTTGAATTGATTTTAGTCTTTTAACTATAGTAATTATATCTTTATACCAAACTGGTGCTGCGTAGGTTATTCTTTCAGTTCCTCTTGTCTATATTTCTCAAAGCTTGTTTGTAATTCCGCTGTAATTACCAGTAAACTTATATAGGTTAATTGTTAGATCTATTACTTTCTGTTTGATGTACTCTAGATGTGGTATAAAAGAAAGTTTTCCATCTATTATCACTCCTAATATTTTAATTTCCTGATCCATTTTTATCTTTTCTTTTCCTAACTTGAGTACTGGAGGACTTTTTGAGTATTTTCCTTTCAAAATCATAAGTTCTGTTTTCGTTGCATCAAGTTCAATGTTCTTTGTATTACCCCAATTATATATTATATTTAAAAGGTGTCGTTCGCTTTTTCCTGTAGGGTTCTCTTGGAGTTTCATTTTACTATTATTGTTAAGTCGTCGGCAAATGCCTGGACATATATTTTTTCTGGATGCTTTTTTGTGAGGACTTCGGACATCATAATGTTCCACAGTAATGGGCTTAAAGGGGATCCTTGCGGGGATCCTTTCGTTAGACTATATTTTTTCCAAATCTTCATTTTTATATAAGATTCGTTGATTAGTCATTACTGCGTTATTTAATTTTATTAAGTTTCTTGGACAACTATTGCCTCTAAATATTTTATTATTTTTTATCTATTGTGTTAAACGCATTTTTAATGCCCTTTGATATTATTAGTGCTTCGTCCAAAAGCACTTGATCTAATTTTTTTATATTCTCCAGCGCTTGTGTCGTTGATGTGCCATGTTTAAATCGGTATTGATTTCTCCACAATAGTACTTTCATGTTTAGAAAATAAAATGAACGGTCTTTGAGTAGCCTTTCTAGAATTTTTCCAAATCTTGAATTTATTGCTGTAGGTCTGAAGTCTAATGGTGTGGTTTGGTTCTTTTTTTTTGGGGGGGGGGATTAGTATTATTTTCGCTATTGTCCATTTTGTAGGGAAATATCCTGTTTTTAAACTAGTCTTAAAAATGTTTAGAAAGAATGATTTTTGTCTTTTGATAGACTGTTTCGATGAATTCCGTTGTTAAATTATCTGGTACTGGAGCAACATCTTCAACGTTTTAATCACTGATTCTACTTCCTTTTGCGTGAATTCAAGATCATCCTCTGAATTGTTATTCATTTCCATTACTCCAAAATTTGACCGATCTATTTCTGTTTCTGTTGATATTGCATATAATTTACTTAAAATATAATCTACTGTTTCGATAAGGGAATTAGTTGTCTAATCTTCTTTTACCAAACTTTTTAGGATTACTGGTTGTTTTATTTGATTCCTAGCAATTTTATAACCAATGTTAAAAGGATTCTTTGTTACTTTTGATAAGAAGTCATCCCAATGTTTCTTTTTTCAGATAGCTATGTTTTCCACATATATTCTATTTTCTTTGTAATACTGTTCTTTAAAAAATTCTCTTATATCGCTACTTTTTTAAAAAGTCTTTTCATAGCTCTTACTCTTTTTCTTTGTATTTCTAATTCCATACTCCACCAGCTTTTCTCGTGTTTCTTTTGTTTTGTGATACGTTTTTTTTCAGATTTTTTATATAACTCAAGGGTTTTATAAAATTCCTCAATTAAATTTTCAATGTCTTCTGGGTTATTGAGACATTGTGACTCCCTTTCCCAGTTAATGTTTAATAATTCTGTTAATGTTTTTTCTTTCCGTTTTGGTTGTTTGAACATGCACCCCTTTACATTTTGAAATATTTCCATTTTTATGAGCTTATGATCACTATATGATGGATCTCTTAGTATTTTCCAATTCATAGTTTCATTAATTACACTTCGATATTCGAAATGATATACAAGTCTATCCAACTTTTCCCTCTTGTCGTTTCAAACGTAGGTTCGCTATTACTATTATTTAATAAAGTTAAATTGTTTTGTATAGTAAATTCTGTTACTGCTTCTCCTCTGACGTCCAAGATTTCCCCTCCCCAGGTGTGACATTTAGCATTGAAGCCTCTTGCTATTAATACATTTCCCATTTTTCATTGACATTATCTATTTTAAATAAGTTCTGTTTCCTTTGGGTGGGGCATAACCATCAATTATCAATAGTTCTTAATTTTTAAATTTACTCTACTGCAACAAATTCTTCTATTTGCAAGGGGAAAATGTTTATTGAATTTCAGTGAATTATTATGCTAGCTTTGCGATTTTCGTTGTGCGCTATATAAATTTTTTTATTGGGAATGGTATTATATTTCCTTTCAAATGATAGAGAAATATGGTAGCTATTTCTTGTTGAAGATTGCTCAGGTTTTTATTTGCTTTAAATGATTGTCCTAAGTTAACTTGTATTATTTGAAGTTCTTCCTTGTTTGAAGTTGGTTTCGCGTTTGTCATTTTATGCGGAGTTTGCTGGGGATCCTCTAGGAGTTCCCTCTTGGGTTTTGTGGCTGTAGTAGCTCCATTTGCCTGGCTATCTTTGCTCGATCCTCCTCCTTGCGCTTCTGGAAAGTTGGGCAGTGGCTAGACATCATCGAATGCGAGGCTTGCTCTGTTTCCTTCCCATTATCTATGCATACGCAGCATTCACAATCGTTATTTTTGGATTCTTTGAAATGGTGGCGCCCTCCACAGTCTGTGCATTTGGCGAGTTTTGATTTGCACCAGCGTTGAGTATGGCCATACTTGGACAGTAGTTGCATCTTGGGACAAAGGTATTATCATAGACTGTGCACTTGTTCCAGCCAATGTTGACATTGGTTCTGTTAATCATTTCTTTCCATGCCCGCAGGCGTAGTAGTAGAATGGCAGTTCTCTCGTTCTTACCTTTCCTGGTTTCTTTCACATTTATTTCTTCAGTACTGCAGTTAGGTTTGTTTTGGCTGATTATCTTCCTTACGATTTCCTCTTCGTCCAGTTCTTCAATTCCTACCACTTTCACTTCACTCTTTCTCTTTGTCTGCTTTGTCGTGAGCCTGGATGCTAGATCAGCATCCTTTGCGATGAACTCCTCTAGTTTATCCAGACCGCTTTTTGATGACGCCAGCACAAGGACTCCTTCTCTGCTCTGTCTAAGTTCTGGTTATTTGATAACCAGTTCATGAGGGTCGACTCTTTTTTTGAGCGTCTCTCTTATCTAGCGCAAGTTTTACTCTTTCTGTGCTTTCGTCCGCATCTTCTTGAATGAAAAATTGCGGTATTTCTTCATTGTGCACTTGGTCCTCTTTTGACTGAGTGAGTTTTGTTGCATAGGTTGCTTTGGGTTCACTTTTCTGCTGGGTCTCAACAACACCTTGTCGTCGTGCTATTTCATTAGTTGCTTCCAGGGCGAGGCTTTTCATTTTTGAAAAATCTGTGAGGATTTTGTCCAAAAGCGCTTCTTTATCTTCTTCACGTGTTGTTGCTAATGTCAGGAGGGTCTTCATACTTATCTATTTTTGTCATTCTTTTGAGGGTATGCCCCAGTACTGCGTTTTGTCCTCCTGTTGGTAGCACGTGGGTTTCTGGTTCGTTTTCCTGACTATGTTGTTCTCTTGTTTTGTGCGTTTCTGCCTTTTGGCACTGCTTGCTCGATTGCATTCCTCCAGAATGAAATTTAGTGCTTTCTGTCACATGAACTTTTTGTTCTGACTGTTTGTTTCTGCTGCGTTAGTTTGCTTTCTGTGAACGTTATCTAATGCTTCAATTTCTTCCTAGGAGTCTGGGATTTCTTCATCTGCTCGACTGCATCTCATCAAACCGGCTGTCTTCTAAGGCTGTTGTTTTGTTACATGTGCAATCTCTGGTTCTAAACAATCAATCATCTCCTGTTTGCTGTTTATTGCAGAGTACAAGCATGATCCAGCAAAAGAGATTTCCTTGGCAGGTTGTTGTTCCTGAGAACTTGTCTCTGAGTATGACCTCCCAGGTTGTGATCTGTCGTCTCGGTGGCTCCTTGAGGTGTCATGTTTGTGTTTGTTCTCGCCTTGCCATTTGAGTGATCTTCAAATTCTGCGGAAGACTCGACTTCCCATCTTCGGTTTCTGTCCGTCTTAAAGGATCCTCCATTGCTCGGAGGGCCATTGCCAGGTTTGAGAAGCTCTCTGCTCTTGCTTCTTTCGTTCTTCTTGTTTTAGCCATTTTTTCCTAGCTTCCTTGTCTTCTGTTGGTTTGGTTGAAATTGGCCCCTGGAAGTTCGGCTGCACCTCAAAGCTTTGCTAAGAACACTCGCGGGTTAATGTAATCACTAAAAAGTATTATTATTTTGTTTGAACGGTGGGAGAGCAAAGAGTACTAATTCTTCCAAAACAAGCATGTAAACTTGAAGTCAGTAGGTAGCCCTGTGCCCTCAGGGTCTTTTGACCTTGTTTTACAAACTTCTACTTACTTCTAAAGGGCCCAATTTTTTCTACGGCGCCCTTACGAGCGTTGCGGAGTCGTAGTTGCGTCTTTTTTCATTAAATTGCGCGTGATTTTTAGTAAGTTCCTTTGTATAATGCTGATTTAATATTACAATTACTGTACTACCCTTTTGGAGTTCTGTTTGCAGTTTATTTCTCGTTTTATTCATTTTATGGTACTAATGCGCCCCTACAAGATGGCGGCACCCATGATCGCAAGTGAGTATGAATGTAAACAAAGACAAAATTCACTTAAAAACACACTTTTGCCTGCACAAATGCGCTTTGTTTATTGCAAGGAAGGTGCGAGGACTGCCCAGGAGTCTAGAACGCTTTTTTATTTCGTCGAAAACGACTTATTTTTCCCTATTTTCACATTTGCTTGTTCAGAATTCAGTAATGGCTGCCGGGGAGACAATAGTCGGAGTGTTTTTAAGCTAATTTCGTTAATTTTAGGCCAATTTACACCAGATTTTCCATCTCCTGAGCTGCCTAGGACCTTTATAGAAGAGGAGTGCAAAAAGGTAGAAGTGAACTCACCCTTTTTCTGGGGGAAAAGATGGAAAAATGCTCCCGCGAGAAAATGGCTGCCCGAAACCGGCCGCGGCTCCACTGGTAGTAGTACATAGGGACAGAATGTGAGAAGGGGTGAAGTATACCCCCACCTGCACCACTAATGTATCGCAGGTTAGAAATGAGGAATAGAAAAGATAGAAAATAAAGGATTGTTTTGGAAGATAGGTCAGATTAGGGTAAAAAAAAGAGGAGTAGATGAGAAGGAAGAAGTAAAAGTATAGAAAGGTGTGGGTGGGAAAATGTGAAAAAGAGGAAGTGGATAATAGAAAGGTGTGGGTGGGAAAATGTGAAAAAGAGAAAGTGAAAGCTACCATCAGCAACCACCGCCAAGGGGACAGGCCCAGCAAACAGCGGGCATTTATTGAATAAATAAAGAATAAATAAAAAAATAAAAAAATAAAATAAACATATTTTCTTTTTCCTCTGTCTTGAGGGGATTCTTCAATTCTTCTGAGATGTTCGTTTCATTTCTTGCTCGAAGGTTCATTTCTTGATGGTTCCTCTTTGTTTTGTCTTGTCAGGTCCATCTGTTCCTGTGGTTTGTGTTTGATCGGTGGCTCTTTTTTAAGGTGATGAGCTTAATAATTTTTTTTCTTTTGCGGTTTGTAGCCCTTTTGTTATTGCTGTATATCTGTTGTTTTATTGTTTTGTTGTGAGGATGTTGCTGGTTTGATGAGAAATGGTGCATGAGGAATCCTCACTAAAATTGCTTTTAGTGCACCATTTCCTTCTCATAACCATGTTGAGTATGTTCTAAGATGTTGTTTTCGTTGTGTTTTATTATTTTATTTATATTTATATTGTTTTAACACTGTATGATGTTATCATTAATTTTCTTTACCATTTCTTCAAGAATTTTGATTGTTTCTTTAGACTTAATGATTTCCGGTTTTCTGTTTTGTAATTTCTCTCCTAATTTTTTTATAAGTTCATTTCGTTGCTTAGTTACAATTGGGCAATCTTCCAGGTAATGGTCAAAATTTTCAATGATTTTCCCGCATTGGCATTTTGCTTCTGATGTTATGTTGAAACGTGAAAAGTAAAAAGGAAATCTTCCATGCCCGGTTAGTGCCTGAGATGTGTAAAAGTTCGTTGGGAAGTGTTTTGGTATATGATTTACATTCTTGATCCAATTATACGTATAACTGTTTGTTCCTTCTTTATTCCATGTTTTGTTCCATTCTAGATTTAAATTTGCTTGTAATTGTTTTGATATAAATGTTTTTGAAATCGGAATAAATGTTTCGTTGCCTTCTTTTGTAGCTTCTTTTGCTAGTTCGTCGGCTATAGTATTTCCTAATATGCCGCTGTGGCCTTTTACGTATGTTAGTTTTATATCAAATTCCTTTGATTGATCTAATATATTTTTAATTTCGCATATCATTGGGTTCGAATTGTTTGGATTCTTTAAAGCTTGCAGCGCTGATAAACTGTCTGTGAATAGTTGATATTTAACCTGTTTTTGAGATGATGTGATATGTTTTATGGCTTTTAAAATGGCTAGGACTTCTGCTTCGTAATTTGAGCTGTATCCTGGTAGCTTGTATTTTCTTTGAGTTTGAATTTTATTTTCCGTGTCTAATATTACAAAAGCTGCACCAGTTTCTCGTTCTTTTTTTTATCCATCTGTATATATTCGATAATCTACGTGTTCCTCAGTTTCTACATAGGGTATACTAATTTTCTTAGAGGGGTGATTCTGCCAGTGATCGTATTTGCACATTATTTGATTTTCAGTGTATGATGTATTATTCCAAATGAAGTTTTTTCCTTCGTTAAGTATTTTGTATTGTTCGTTTTCTTTTTCAATAGTTAGGTATACAGGTGGGATTTTCGATAAAATGTTAAGTGACACGTTTGATGTTGTTTTGAATGATTTAGATATCATTATCATTGGCAGCCGTTGAATTGCTTTCAGTTTCTTTATTGTAATTACTTTCCGTGTGTACCAGGCAGGTGAAGCGTATGTTATCATTCTCTCTATTCCTCTTTTATAAATTAACTGTAATGTATTTCTGTTTGTGTTCTTGTCGTCTTTTATGGTTCTGCTTAATTTATATGTGACATCTGCAACTTTTTCTTTTAAATATTTTAAATGCGGTAGAAAAGTTAATTTATTATCAATGATAACCCCTAATATTTTCATTTCTTGTACCAATTTAATTTTTTCCATTCCCATCCTAATTTGTGGTTGATGGCTAGTATATTGTTTTCCTACTATCATATAGTTAGATTTGTCTTTATTAAATATAATTCCTTTTTCTTTCGACCATTCCTCAATTATTCGTATCATTTTGTCTGCTTTTTCCTCTGCATCTTTTCTAGACTTGAATTTTACAATTAAGACAACGTCATCTGCGAATGCTTGTATGTGTGTATCACCTGGAAATTTTCTCCGAAGCAAATCTGAGATTGTTAGGTTCCAATAAAGTGGACTTAAAGGTGAGCCTTGTGGTGATCCAGTAGTTAATGTTTTACATATTCTGACATTATCATTTTCATATATTATTTGCCTTTCCTTTAGCATGTTATCTGCTAATTTGATTAAATTATCATGACATTTATATTCCTTTAGCTTTTGAACAACTATCTTTGGTTTTATTGAATTGAAGGCGTTCTTGATATCTAATGAAATTATTAGACTGTTCGTCTTGTCTAGTTTAGCCTGTTCTATTCTTTTAATTATTTCCTGTAATGCCTTGGTTGTAGAAGTATTGTGTGTAAATCCAAATTGATATTTTTGGAATAGTTGATTTTTATGTAAAAAGTGATAAAGCCTGTCCTTCAGTAACTTTTCTAGAATTTTCCCTAAAATTGAGTTAACAGCGATTGGTCGATATTTATTTTCTTCTGGTTTACCTTCAGTTTTTGCTTTTGGTATGAGAATAACTTTTGATTGTTTCCACCTTTTGGGAAAATGTCCGACTGTTAGGCATGCGTTAAATAAGTTTAAAAAGAATACTTTGTGTTTGTCGTATATTGCTTGGATAAATGTAGTTTTGAGATTGTCAGGACCTGGCGCTACATCTTTTCTTAGATTTTTAACAATGTTGGTAACTTCTACTTCTGTAAAAGGAAGATCATTGTTAAATATAATAACATCTTCTTTGTTATTTGATCTTACTTCACTTGTGTTTTCATTCAGTTCGGCCTCTTGTGTAATGTCTTCTATGACATTTCCTCTCCAGTTAGGATATAAACTCTCTAATAAGTATTCTACAGTTTCCTTGAGTGATGTTGTAATTTCTCCATTTTCTTTCCTGATGCTCCTTAGTATAATGCTAGTTTTTATTTGGTTTCTTGCTATTTTGTAAGGTAGGTTGAATGGGTTTTTTGTTGTTTTTGTGCATAGTTGTTTCCAACTATTGTTTTTAGCTTCTTCTAACATGTTATTATATATGTCGTGTTCTTTATAATATTCTTTTTTAAATTGTTGCCTTGTATCACCTTTCGATCTTTGATATCTCCTTCTGTATGCTCTAACCCTCTTCCTTTCAATTTCTAACTCATTTGTCCACCATGGGTTAGTTTTCTGTTTTGGTGGCTGTTTCTTCTTTCTGTACCTATATTGTAGTTCTTCGATTTTTTTGTAAAGGGTGTTTACTGCATTTTCGATGTCGTTAACATTGTTAATCCTGTTTTGTGTTTCTGTAAACCATTTATCATTCTGCAGATGTTCAATTATTTTTGTTTGACCTTTCAACGTTATACCGTATTCTTCTAACGGTTCTACATTTTTATTACTGTTTTTATATACCGATGGTCGCTATTATTGTTGTTTTTTAGAACTTCCCATTGAGCTATGTTTGTATGTAGGTTGTGATTGATTATAGTAAGATCAATCCACCCTTTCGCCCTTTCTGTTCTAAAAGTGGGTGGTGAGTCATTTTCATTAAGTATTATCAGGTCGTGTTTTATTATGAATTCTAACATTTCTTCCCCCTTTTCATCGTTGGTTTGGCTACCCCATAATTTGTTTTTTGAGTTGAAGTCTCCTATAATTAAAATTTCTGTAAAGTTAATGGTCCTTATTACATTCTCCATCTTTGAAAGTACAGGACCTATTTTTTCATGTGGTGGGCAATAACAATTAATAAGGAGTAGTTCTCTAATGCCTTTAATAACTTTTGCAACTATCATTTTCTGTTCTATTACTATTGGAAATATACTAATATCTCCTTTATGTATAATTATTGCTGTTTTTGGTTCTTTCTCAAATGCGATTATTTTGTGTTTTATTGGGAATCCAATTATTTTATTATTTAGAGCGTATGGCTCCTGAACAATTGATATGTCTATTTTTTCCTCTTCTTGAAAGTTATTCAATGACTGGTTGGCTTTATAGGCTCTTGCTAAGTTTACTTGGATTATGTGAATTTCGTTAATATTAGCCATTGTTGTTATGTTGTGTGTAGTGTTGTTATGTTGTGTGTAGTGTGTAGTGCCTCCAGCTTATACCGGTCTCTGGTGATGTCCTTCTTATTTAGTCAATCAGCAGTGAAAGTCTTCTTTTCTCAACCTCTAGGGCCGAGAGATAGGCCGGACACTTCCAAGACATCATTGAATGTCTGGATTCTTCCACCGGACTCTGGTTCTCCACACAGACTGGACATTTGGACATTCGTTCACAAATGCTGCCTTGATGGTCTTCTCCTCCACAGTTGAAGCACCTTGACCGTTCGCTGCACTCACTCCTGTTGTGTCCATAGGATGCGCATTTTGTACATCTTGAAATGTAGATGTTGTCATAAATAGGGCATCTGCTCCAGTTGATGTTCAGTGCCCTCCTGCTACCAAGCGCTGTGAGTGCCTTCTTGCTTACGGCAACAATTGCTGTAATGCCATTTTTGCCATTCCAATGTCTTCTCAGCTCGAGGTCTGTTTCATTGCAGTCTAAGTGATTCTGCGAGACAATACGGTGTGTCAGAGTCTCCAGGTCCGTGTCTGGGTCAATACCAACTACCTTCATTTCCATCTTCCTTGGTTTCAGAGTCTTAGTTTGAAGGTCTTGTGTTTCCTTGTCTTTTTGTATCGCTTCTTTCAGCTTCTGCAATGCTGCCTTGGAAGTCGTTGTGACCACCACTCCATCTCTACCTGGTCTTATAGCCGCGTCGGTAAGTCCCAGTTTGGCAGGGTCAATTTTTCTTTTCACGACTGACTCCAGTTTTTTTGCAGTGAGCGTTTCCGAGGTTATGATTAGTGCCGAGGTACGTTTCTTCTCTTCCACTGAGGTTGGAGGATGACCTTCTTCAGCACCAGTCTTCAAGGCGTCCGCGAAGGTTCTGGGAGCCTTTACTTTCTCCTCCAACTCTTTTAGTCGTCCTTCCTGGTATTTGTTCTCATGGCTGAGTTCCAATGTGATTGCTTTCAGTTTGGTGTACTCAGCCATGATGTTGTCGAGTTGGCTTGTTATGTGTTCATTGTCTCCTGCCGCGGCTGCAATTTTCATCAGCGCTTTCATAAATGCTTTGTCACATTTTGCCATTTTTGTCATCGCAGACCCCTTTTCTCGGGTTGGGGGGAATTCTTCCCTGTCTGCAACATTTTCCTTGGCATTTGTTTTTCCACCGTATATTTCTGCTTCCGGTGACTCTTTTGCTGTCCTCTCATCATCTCCTTCAACTACACCTGTGTCCTCCTTGGTGTTGTGGTGCTCCTGTTGAGCCGGCTTAGGATCCCACCAAGGCGATTCATCTTCTTGAGTTTTCCTAGCAAGTGACTGTCCAGAGTTGGATTGAGATGCTCCCTCTTTGGACTTTATTTTGTCACTTATTTCTGCATTGGACTTCTTTTTTAAAATCTTCTTGTGAGAGTCTTGCTGTACTTGACTCATTCTGATGCTTTGGCTCATTTCCGAATAACAAAGTCAGATCTTCCTCACTTAAAGTTTGTTTAGCCAGTCTTCTTTACGAAGAATGCCGTATGTCTGCATTCAAACCGCCCTAGCACGGAATTTGAGGCCACGGGAAGCAATAGAAAGAAATCTGTAGCATTTCTGGCAAAAAGAACCGAAATCCGCCAAATGTAGCCAAATTTCGGAAAGCAAGATGGCAACTATGTGCTGCAGGTTTTCACCAATGGGGTTTCGGGACTGATTTCTCAATCACTCGTTGTTTTTAACGTTCCGAGCTTTTTCACCACACTATTTCCATATTTTTCTGAATCCGTAGACACCAAAATTTTCGTCGTAGGTCAAAAAGTGGCCGAGTTACAGCTTTTTCCTCCCGTCGTGCGAGAATCCAAGATGGCGGCCACCTGTGTTGGCGGGAACACGGGGGTTCTTCATCGGCTTTTTCCTCAATTTTTCACTTGCCCCAGCAGTTTTCCGGTTGGGAAAAGGTACCAGGATGTACAGTGACTCTCAAGGAATCTTCGTACGTAGTTTTAGGCTTGTTTTGACGTCGTAATCACGAAAACTGCTCCCCGAGTGGGTAATGGCCGCCAGCTCGGTTTGTTTACATCACAAAATGGCAGTTCTCAGCCGTTTCTCAGCCGATTTTCGTGCGGTTTTCGCTACCAACGTGTGCGCGGACACTTTATAGTAGAGGAGTACGAAAATTGGAGGCTGTACTCACTCTTTGTCGGCCGTGAAGAAGAAAAAACCCGCTCCCAGGCAAACCGGTGGCCGCAGAGGCTGGAGACGATGATGATGATCAGTACATAGGGACAAAAGTTATGGTGAGGCATTAAAAAGAAAATAAAAGAAAAGCCTCGCCTGTACCACCGAAGTATAACAGGAGTACAGTAGGGACAGTGGGAATCTCGTAATTGCATTCATGCGCGTCACTAATTAGATGACGAGGCATTTGGCAATTTTTTCCTAACTCCAAACAACCTCGCGAACAACCAAGAACTAGCTGTGCTAAATACCAAAGCTGCTGACTTTTATAACGGGCATACGAACCCGGTCCAGTGATCGAAGCCTTGACCACCGGAAAGCCGCACTTGCGACTTGGACGCTTGCGGAGCGAGCCCTAGACTAAGGCTAGCCAGATCTTACTGAAGTTGCCCTCTGATGCACTAGGAATGCCCTTATCCCTCCCCCTGGATATACCTCACTGTCATAATCTTGAAATCTTCTCGATCAAGGCCGTAATCAGTACAGATCTTGGCGGCTGCGCATGCCCATGTGCCTCTATAGGATAATGTAACGAAGCTGACAACGGGTGCTGACTCGGGGTTGATCCTCACTAGCAAATCGGGAATCACGTACTTCGTGCACTTACGCTCGTGCGCCTCTAAAGAGACTCGAGTGCCAACAACCCGTATATCGATGACTATGAATTTTCTGTCCCTTCTTATCACCAGGTCCGGGATTCTGGTTCCTTGTGAGGTCCGGTAGTGGGGCCCATCTTCGCCCTGCTATCCGTCGAGCCCTTTGCATGCATGCAATCCTTCAACGGCATGCCATCAAAGCAATTCGGCATGTTTTCCGCCAATATTTTGTAGAATCGCTTATGTTTCGGATGACAATGCCTTTAAACACCGGGAGTCTTTCTGCCTGTGTTATTGCCTTTTTAACAAAACCCAAGGCAGCTGCAGCACATTCATGATTATTAGAAAACAGCAGGCTATTCAGCCTTTGCATCCTCATAGCCGGGACAGCTGTTCGCAGGCACATCACACCTAAGCCACCTTCCGGCACTGGCGCATACAAGAACCCGAGGGGTACGTCCAGTGGCAGAGCAAGCCAGTGTCTCACCGCTGCCCCTATCATTCTTTCGAGTGACAGGAGTAGCTTTGAGGAGACTGGGCCGAGTAACAGGTATTGGATTAGTCGGGGTATCGTGTAATGTCGCAAGGCTAAGCCTTTGTTGAGGCTTGAGGGGAGCCTTGGCCAAGTGCGCAAGGAGCCCCCGCAGGTCACCCTTGACACTATCGTTTGTCGACTGTGTGCCATCAAACCGGATACCCAGGTATTTCCAGGAGGGCTGGAGTGTCGTGACCTCGAGGGGCTCATCTCCCATTGTGTATACATAGTTAGTGATGATCTTGGCTTTATTGAATTTCCCGCTGGGTATAATCGTCAAGGTGCGGGATTTGGTTGCGTTAGCATCCATTCAGTACCGTTGCGAATATTGGTGAAGGGCTTCTAGTGCAGACCGGCCTTGTTACCGGCTGTGATGATGACATCATCCACAAACGCCATTGCTGCGGTAGAAAATCCATCACACGTGAAGGATACATCCGAAGGCTGACTTTCAAAGAACTCGTTCAAAATGAGATTGAAGAGTAGGGGGGATAACGGGTCACCTTGTCGGACCCCTCTGGTCGGGTGCAGAAGCCTGGTATGGCCTCTAAAGGTCAAGCCAGTTGTGGCTCGTGAGTAAAAATCCCCAATATAAGTGTCAAATTCATCTGATACGCCCTTCCTCCTCAGGCCATAGGTGATGGCCGAATGCACCACTTTATCGAATGCCTTTGCCACGTCGACAGAAGCCATTGCAAGCGGTACGAACTTGTGCTTGGCCTCATGAATGATGGTTCGAAGGAGCAGCTGGTTCTCCGCACATCCATCTGCCAGGATAAAAGCACGCTGCCGCAGGTCTAACTTGACCTTGGCCATAAGGCGCCGCACGTAGACCTTATGGAGTAGTCGGGTTAGAACATGTGCTACAGTTATGGGGCGGTGCATAACCGCAGACGAAGCCGCAGGCACCTTGGGGATAAAAATTGACTGGGCATTGCAGAGTACTATGGGCAAGCGTTTTTGTAGCGTAACGTGGTTTAACAGCACTCGAAGAATTCGCAAGGGGACTTTGCGAAATTCGCAAGGCAATTCGCCGAGAAGCCGTCTTGGCAAGAAGCAGAGTGTCTTGGTGGCATGGCCCCTTTTATGTCCTGAGCAGTATTCAGGTAGCGGGGGTCAATGCTCTGCATTCTGGGTATTACTGGAACAGGAACTGCACTTCCCGATGTATGAGCTTCCATGATATCTCTCCATTGCTCTAGGAAGGCCTGGGGATCCACCACGTTAGATTCTCCCGTCTCATCCAGGATCTGGCATATACATTGTGACCTGTTTTTCTCGTATAGATCTTGCGTCATGGCATAAAGCCGATTCTTCTTCTTACACCGGCTCTCCGCTCGTTGGCCCCGAGACGCTCTCGCAGCCGGCTTAGCCTCGGAGAAGACTTCCTGCAAGTACGAGTTGAGCTGAACCTGTATATTATCGCCGTCCAAGTAATGTTTCGTGACCTCCCACAGGCGAAAGGCCTGATATCAGCGAGGGGGCGGTCTTGCCGTCAGTTCTCGGAGCTCTTCAGTGGCTCCAGCACGGGTATCCAACTCTTCTTGCTCCGGTGGTTGCTGCTCATCTAGTTGCATAACAACAGAAGGTGAATCACGCACCATGCCAGTACTCCTCGCTTGCCTTGCTGCAAGGTCATCCACGAGTCTCCGGTAGTCGGGGCCCCGCAGGGGCGTCTGCGTCAGCAGGCGTTTGGTGTGTTCGACACCACGGACCCGAGCACACGAGGGTTGGAGCCTCCCACGTTTAACCGTGCGTGGCTTAGCCGTGTCCGGGGAAAAGGGGATCCTGGGGGTTGAGCCGATGCTGAGTGCTTGGACCTTTATGGCCCCTCGGCGGAGGCAACACACCCCTTTGGCCTCGGCTTCACGTAGACGGCACTCCCGGACGCAACACTAGATTTGCTAGTAGGTACAGCGTTTGACCGCTGGCGCCACGCTGCTCCGCTCGAACGTACCGCGTTTCTAGGTGGTTCCGTCCACCGAGAGCGCTCGAACGCAATGATATGGTTTGCACGAATGCAACCCTTGGAAGCGTGGCTGTATGGCTGAGTGGTTACGGTGCTCGCTACGGTATTTGCGTACGCGGGTTCGAAACCCGCTCTGGCTACTTTTCTTTCTTTTTTAACACGAAAGTGTTTTATGCCGGGGTCCACCAAGACTTCACTGACGTATTTCCGTCACGGAAATACGTCACACGAACATACACGAACATAATACAAAGAAAGAAACCAGAAGAAAAAGTTCCACAAACATGCAAAATTTGTAAATCGAACCCACGACCTCTCGGTCCGCGACGATAGATCGCCGAGCGTTTAACCCATTGCGCCACAAACGCATTTGCAGAGAGCTACACAGACGCGCCTTATATATCTAACACTCCTCCGTGTACCCGCGCTCTTGCTCGGGGCGGTGCCGCCGCCTACGAGCAGAAAAGAGAAGTACTGCATTATGACACTAACGCGCACCGACAGTGAACGCTTCGGTGGTCTCAGCACTAAGACGCCTCGATGCCAGCATTCGAAGGGACGCTGGCATCAAGAAGCACTACCAACGCGTTCTCGCAGAAGCACTACTAGGTGGCGTTCACCGTACTCAGCACAGCGGAGCGTGGCCTCCGCAATTAGCTCTGAAAATGTTTCTGAAGTTGATCGCGGAGGCTGCAATTACGACGCGCTGTACGCGCTGATTTGACTCGGTGACGATTCAGTTACGTGCTTTGTCTTGCGCGTTGTATTAGTGTGTCAGTTACGTGCTTCGTCTTTCGCGTTGTGCTAGCGTGTGCAGCGTAGTGCAGCTTCCATATGCACGACGGTTGCTCATGGTCATCGACGTTGGTAGTCGTGATGGAGGAGACGTGCCACCAGGCGTCAGCGTGGGTGCATCAACGCCTAAGGGCGCTTTAGCCACAAAACACCAATAGACATTAAATATCAATGTGCAATAAACATTACACTACTTCTGTGAAGACACGTTTCACTTTCGTGTTCTATACCGATTCCTATATAAGAGGGATCAACCACATTTTTTTTTAATATCACGCTTTTCCCTTTTTTTCTCTCACTGTTTGCCAGCGCGGTCGTTTGAACCCCGGCGCCACGGCGGCAGCCGTGGTGCCGGGCGCCGACGCGAAGCGGCGGTCGTTGGGGTGTTGCGGATCGCAGCGTAGCAACACCCCAAATAAAAAAATACTGCTCCAGTCAGGTAGACTGCTCCCTCCCTGATAGTGAGATTATATTTGGATCATCAAAACGGTGATGCGTTTATAATACCACCGATCCCAACAGCAGGCTAAGTCACCACCAGCCCAGCGTTTTCTCCGTCAACGCCTCCTCCGTTCCAACGGCGGCGGCTCGAAACATGGTACGCGCGAGCGGCGCAGCGTGGCGCCAGCGGTCAAACGCTGTACCTACTAGCAAATGGAAATACGCCTCCCGGACTGACCCATCCGGGAGAAATCGGTAGTTGCCTTTTCCTAACCTCCTCTCTAACCTTCCTCCTTCTGTCTTACTTTTAATCTTTCCTGTCTTCTCCTCTCTTCTATATTCTTTCCGATCTTCTTGGCAGCGAGGGTTAACCCTGTGTGAGTAGCCTGCCTAGGTTATTTCATATTCGGTTATAGTGGTGACGTACAGCTGGCGTCTGCAGGGCCTATGTTTACAGGCACTGCAGCGTCCCCTAGTAGGACTCTATGGTGGGTGGCTGGCGTTTCTGCCGAAACATGAATATTTTATGGCTAATTCTTTTCCCGCGCTTTCTGATCGCCCCCAAAAGAGGGGGCGCACCGAAGAAGTTTTTAAATTTTTTGGCCGACAAGTTGAAAACTTTCCACACTACCACGTGGTACACAGTGAGAAAACTGAAAAGACCGTGAGAGTGATCTCACCCTTTATCGTTGCAAAGACTCTGACAGAGACTATAGGACCAGGTTACAAGGCGACGAGGATGGCCAGCGGTGACCTCCTCCTGGAACTCCGCGATAAGAAACAGCATGATAAACTACAGAAGCTAGTGTCGTTTGGAGACTTTCCTGTGACTGTGACCCCGCACCGCACAATGAGCACCACCCACGTTGTTATTTCTGATGACGACCTGTTGGAGCTCACCGAAGATGAACTTTTGGAAGGATTCAAAGAGCAAAATGTTTTGACTGTAAAACGAATCAAGATGAGGCGCGATGGCAAGGAGCTAAAGACAAAACATATAATCCTTACTTTTGGTTCTAGTGTTCTACCCGAGACCATTGAAGCCGGATACATTAAATTACGTGTCAGGCCATACGTGCCAAACCCTCTTCGATGTTTCAAATGCCAAAGATTCGGCCACAGTTCGCAGAACTGCCGAGACCGTCAGACTTGTGCGAAATGCAGTGCTACTGAGCATCTCTCTGAATCATGCGAAAACTCTCTCCACTGTGTGAACTGTGATGGGGAGCACGCCGCATACTCACGGTCGTGCCCATCCTGGAAAAAAGAAAAAGAAATTGTAACAATTAAAGTAAAGGAAAATCTAACGTTCAACGAGGCACGCAGGCGGGTATCCTACCTGCCAAAGAAAACCTTTGCCGAAGTTGCGCGTCAGGGGGCAGCGTCGCAACGGCTTCCGGCGGCTGTCCGGCCCACACACAGTGAGCCGGCAGTGACGCGCTGCTCCGCCAACTCACAAGAAGGGGCCATCTACCTCCGGGCTGGTGGCCTCAAGGGCCTCGTCCCTCGAAACGAGGCCTTCCCGTCAAAACAACCGCTCACAAGAGCGCGTGTCCAGCGCCTCGCAAGAGGCGATGGACACAACAACCTGCCAGACAGCGCCGCAAGCGCCAAAGGAGCCGCGAGAATCTCGCGATCGCTCCACAAAAGAAAAAGCCCGCATCACAGGGCCCGACAAGGGCTCTGTAAGTTAAATTAGTCTCTTTTTTAAACACACAGCACAAAAAAACACTTCCAACATGAATACACAAATAATACAATGGAACGTCAGAGGACTCCTGCACAACCTCGATGACGTCAAAGAAATCCTACACAGGTTTAATCCTAAGGTGCTTTGTGTTCAAGAGACACACCCTAAATCAACACAATCAAACTTTCTCCGGCAATACGCCATTTTTCGTAAAGACCGCGCTGACACAGTCGTGTCTTCCGGTGGTGTGGCTATTGTAGTCGATAGAGGTATTGCCTGCCGGGAATTAAAACTTCGTACGCCCCTAGAGGCAGTTGCGGTCCGAGGGGTGTTGTTTGACAAGCTGATCACTATCAGCTCTATATACATCCCTCCCAATTATCAACTACATGAAACTGAATTTCAAAACTACATAAATGAACTTCCGGAGCCATACATAGTTCTCGGAGATTTCAACGCACATAACACCTTGTGGGGCGACTCGCGTTGTGATGGAAGAGGTCGCCTAATTGAAAACTTTCTTTTAAAGACGATAGTCTCTCTTGGGGAACTTAAACGCTGAAAATTTGGTCTGTCTGTCTGTCTGTTTGTCTGTCTGTCACCCGATTCAGCAACCCGGCCAAAATTGGACCACTTGCTTACCGCCCACACTACTTAAACTGGTACGGCTGTTCATACTTGTGAACGTCATCGATCACAAAGTAAATATTACGCATATCTGAGGCGCAACATCACTAGGTAAGTATTAGGAGGTGTGTTCCTTTATTAGAAAATACATAGATACGTAACTCTAAAGACCCTAGTTTCTTAAGCTGCGCTGAAAATGCCATGCTATGCGCGTTTTATTTGCAGCCCGTCGCTGCAGCCTCACGTGCAAGCTCGCGCGAGCAAACGCCGCTGGCGCGCAGCGAAGCATAGACCGCTGCATAGACGGAACGCGCGGAGTAATACATTTTAATGGCCGTACTTCTTGCGCAGCTTTTACAGCGTTGCACCTGGCTGATGTATGAAACGGAGTATAGGATGGCTAATTTAGCAGTACAGAGTTTTGAGGCACATAACCGTAATCCGTAGCGTTCATTTAATTAGGAATACATATTGTACTGGTTTTTGCGTTAGTAAATGAAAAATCAATGCGTTAGAAATGGCGTCGAATGCGTTAGAAATGGTGTAGGAAACGCTACGCGTTAAAAGAAGCCGACTGAAGCCGCGGCTCTGCAGCCGGCTTTAAGTCAACGGTAATAAAAGGTCCCAACAGATGGCGCGAGAGCTGGGCGAACGCGGTAAATTTGAATTGAATTCAGCAAAATCTCCATTGCATCCATCATGGGAGGAGTGAGAGGGGAGGGGAAGAGCGTGAGGGTTGGGAGGGTGGACAAGAGAGGGTGTTACTTATCAGGGGTGGCAGAAGACTATCGTCTTTCGATGTCATTTGCAGCGAAGCAAGCAGATATGCGGCCAACTTTTTTCCTCAGGAGCATGTTTACTTAATAAGAAAGAGCCAACGTACTACAGCGTGGCGCATAATTCATACTCCTCCATAGATTTGAGTATCGTGTCGAGCACAATAATTGAATACCTGCAGTGGTCCGTTCTGAAGAACCCCTTTGGGAGCGACCACTTTCCAATTATACTAAGCTTAACAAAAGAAGATGGTTGCTCGCCACATGTTCCCCGATGGAAGGTTAACTCTGCTAACTGGCAACGTTTTAAAGAAATAACATATTTAGGCTGGGATGACATTGGCTCTCTTAACATAGACGATGCTGTGGCGTAAATAACAGGTTTTATCACTGACGCTGCAGAAAGGTGCATACAACAAACTAATGGACTAGCTAATAAGCGTCGCCTGCCTTGGTGGAACCAGGAATGCCAAAAAGCACGTAAAAAGCAAAACAAGGCCTGGGGATTGTTTCGCAACTCCCCAACAGCCGAAAACTTTATTAATTTTAAACAAGCAAAATCGCAGGGCAGGAGAACGCGCAGACGTGCTAAAAGAGAGAGCTGGGAAAATTACATCTCCAGCATAAACTCGTATACCGATGAAACGAAAGTCTGGAATAGGGTAAATAAATTAATAGGTCGGTAGTCACATCCCCTACCCTTAGTAAATAGCCAAGGTTATAGCCTGGAAGACCAGGCGGATAGTCTAGGCAAACACTTCGAATATGTATCGAGTGAATCGCACTATACACCATCTTTCCTGAAGTTCAAAGAACGCGAAGAGCGGCAGCCCCTTAATCGCAAAGGTTCATCAAATGAGGCTTACAACCGACCATTCAGCTTAGCCGAACTTAAAGCATCTCTCGCTTGTTGCAACAACTCGGCGCCAGGTGGCGACCGTATCATCTACGAAATGATTAGGTACTTACACCCCGAAACACTGACAACACTCCCCTCTCTCTTTAATGCCATGTGGGAGGCTGGATATATTCCTTCCTTATGGAAAGAAGCAATAGTCATCCCGATTCTTAAACAAGGCAAGGACCCGTCTTTAGCTAGCAGCTACAGGCCAATAGCGCTAACAAGCTGCCTGTGCAAGTTGTATGAAAAAATGATAAACCGGCGCCTAATCTGTTTCCTAGAAAATGACAAAATACTAGACCCCTTCCAGTGTGGCTTCCGAGAAGGTAGGTCAACAATAGACCACCTTGTTCGCATCGAGGCAAACATCAGAGATGCGTTTATACATAGACAGTTTTTACTTTCGGTCTTTCTAGATCCAGAGAAAGCGTACGACACGACATGGCGCTTCGGGATTCTGCGAGATCTTTCCGCGATGGGGGTCCGTGGAAATATGTTAAACACAGTCGAAAGCTACTTGTCTAACCGGACGTTTCGCATAAGAGTGGGCAATGTTTTATCTAGAACATTCACCCAGGAGGCTGGCGTGCCACAAGGGGGTGTGCTTAGTTGCACACTCTTTATTGTAAAAATGAACTCCCTGTATACAGTTATTCCACGCAGCATGTTTTATTCTGTGTATGTCGATGATGTACAGATAGGTTTCAAATCATGCAACATTGCTATCTGCGAACGACAGGTACAGCTTGGATTAAACAAACTGTCTAAATGGGCTGATGTAAATGGATTTAAAATAAATGCAAAGAAAATACGTGCATACTTTTCTCAAACAAAAGAGGCATGACACCAGTGCCAAATCTCACGATTAATCAAGAGGAACTATCCGTGAGCAGTGAACATAAATTCCTGGGAATAATTCTAGACTCGAAGCTTACCTTTATCCCCCATCTTAAATATTTGAAGGCAAGGTGTCTGAAGACGATGAACTTTTTAAAAATTTTGTCGCGCGCAACATAGGGTAGTGACCGAAAATGCCTACTGAACTTGTACAACAGTCTTGTCCGCTCACGCCTTGATTACGGAGCTATAATTTATAATTCCGCAACGCCAAGTGCACTAAAAATTCTAGACCCCGTTCACCATCTGGGCATCCGCCTCGCGACCGGTGCTTTCCGAACAAGTCCGATCCACAGCCTCTACGTAGAGTCGAATCAGTGGTCACTTCATCTGCAGCGTTGATATAATAGTTTTACATATTTTCTTAGAGTACACGCGAACATTGAACATCGCTCTTATTCAACCATAAACGACATGACCACTGCCACACTCTTCCAAAATCGACCGGCATCGAGAAAACCGTTCTCTTTGCGTGTGCGGAATCTTAGTGAGGAAATGGGTGTTCCGTTGGTTGAACACTGTCTTATGGCTCCAGCGAAACTGTTACCGCCGTGGCAGTGGCAGCTCATAGAGTGTGACACATCATTCGTGGAGGTCACTAAGCACGCACCAGAGGCACATATCAAAATGCATTTCCTTGAACTCCAGTCCAAGTACACATGCACACAGTTTATACAGACGCTTCTAAGTCACGTGACGGGGTGTCGTATGCAGCCGTCGGCCTATCCTTCTCGGAATCCGGCGTACTCCACCCGGAAGCAAGTATCTTTACGGCTGAGGCCTATGCACTATTGTCAGCTGTGAGGCATACAAGGAATCTAAACTTCAAAAATCAATCATATTTACAGACTCTTTAAGTGTCGTAAACGCTTTAAAGTCACCCTGTAAACAGAAAATCCTATACTCATTGAGCTCTATTCCGTACTGTGTAGAGCGTATGTATCTAACCAGCATATCATTATATGCTGGGTGCCTGGCCATAGAAGCATTGAGGGTAATGTGCTAGCTGACCGAATGGCTACGTCAATAACATCGCACGCTACTAATCCTTCAGCTGCTGTTTCTGCAACAGATTTGAAACATTTCTTCCGTAAGAAATTGCGAAGCCATTGGCAACGTCTGTGGGATGCACGAACAAATAATAAGCTTCACTTGATTAAGCTACAGTTAGGTTTCTGGCCCTCCGCAACGAGAACACGGCGAACTGATGTCCTGTTCTGTCGTCTCAGAATAGGTCATACATTTGGCACCCATAGTTTTTTGTTGACCGGGGATGAACCACCAACCTGTGGTAGATGTGGTGAGAGGCTAACCGTGCTCCACGTTCTCCTGGAGTGTCGGGATGCCGAAGCAGATAGAAAAAAACATTTCCCTTTAGCTTACCGCTATCATGTACCTCTGCATCCCAGTATGTTTCTTGGTGAGGAACCGCCGTTTAGCGCTAAAGCAGTCCTCGCCTTCTTAAATGACGTGGTACTGCATGTTATAAGCCCAATAAGTTCATAGGGCATCCTCCCTCCAGAGGATGCTGCTGTGATAGCAGTTTGTATAGGCACATGCCTCCAGGCCCTTGTGGTTCAAGGGCTCTGTTTAGGCAGTAGTGCTTCTTTCCAACTACTACATCTTAATATTTAAATATCGTGTCATTCTTTCTCAGTGCATTCTTCATTTCATAGTACACCTCATTAGTCATTGCCATGATTTTAGTGCATGTATATTTTACGCATTTTACAGCGATTATTTTCAGGCCCCTTTACAGCCACACTTCATCTACTTCTCAGAATTCATCGCTCCACTGCGCACTCACAAACACTGGCATGGCGCTCTTTGGCCATAACTGGCCCTTGCGCCATAAAACACCACACATCATCATCATCCGGTAGTCGGGGTCCGGTCGGTGGGATTGGATGTTGTCAAAGGTGCGAGACGTAAACTTCTGTGCGAGCCGCTGATTAATCTTATACGCCATCTGGCCCTTCAGCTGTATCTCATCAATCGCCGTTAGATACTCTTCCTCCCGTGTCCATCGTGACTTTGTACGTTCAATGTCAATGTCTGCATTGTAAGCCTCCTTATTAGCATGCCGGCTGTGCTGACTTAAATCAATGTTGGTGCTGCAGCCTCTGCCACAGTCGCGGCATTTGTGCAAGACAACTAACTGAAGCACCATAGGATTCGGGGTGGTCGGGATTTCAGGTGGCAGGAACCCGGGTGTGTTCAACAATATCGGACTCTTCGTCCATAGACCTCTGAGAACCTTGGAAAAGTGCACCATCACTTGGAGCAATAGAGGAGGAACCACGCAGAACGCGGGTTCCTCCTCACTCTCAGAGTCTGACAACAGACCAGCGGCAGAGGCCGCCGGTCTTTCGGCCGAGGCCCCCGTACTTTTCCGGACTGACTCACTGTTGTTCCCGTCGGACGGTTCGCACGCAACCGCCACAGTCTGCACACCAGGTGCTGGCAAAGCAGAGGTGGCCTCTCCGCACATTCATCTGCCGGGATAAAAGGACGCTGGCGCAGGTCCAACTTGACCTTGGCCATAAAGCGCCGCACGTAGACCTTATGGAGTAGTCGGGTTAGAGCATGTGCTACAGTTATGGGGCGGTGCATAGCCGCAGACGATCTTGGCTTTATTGAATTTCCAGCTGGGTGTAATCGTCAAGGTGCGGGATTGGTTGTGTTAGCTTCCAATCCAAACCGTTGGAAATCTTAGTTTCTTAGCAAAACGTCGCTTTATGCATTGAAGCACAAATTAACTGGAACGCCATGTGCATTCATTCTCCGCAAAGTTCGGGAATCAGTATCCCGAAACTCCACGGTTACAATTTGTAAATTGCAATATGGGCCATTAGGTAGTTAGTTAAAAACTCAATTTTAGTATTTTTGTTGATTAGTCGATTATGCATTGTAATTTTTGTGCAAGTAATGTCCGCCTCTTCGAGTAGACCAGTTCATTAAATAGAATTGGGCTACCTGCCATAGGGAACCTTAAATAAATTTTGAAAGTGTTTGCTGAAACACCCTGTATACCACGTCTTTTTGCGAGCACTCGAAGCCGGTTTTACCTACCAACCCGTGTGATTCGTGTGCACGTTCACATTCCTCCACGAAAATTGCAAGGAAGCACAAGGCAGGGGTTGGCCACGAGCCGCTGTGGAGTCTTTCACGGCTACATGGCCACGGGAGTGTTTCACCCCCATGGACGTGTCTCGCTTCAGTCAGCAGTGTGGTTGAGCAAAATATCCCTAACACACACACACGCTTTCGCATCGGCG
>NC_051162.1:15118543-15183201 GCF_013339745.2 Dermacentor silvarum
AAAACTTGTGTTCTTTGTTCACAGGTATCTGCTGTCCATACAGTTCTACACAGGGATCTGGGATCAGGCCTCTCTTTCTTGTGAAAAGAACACAAGAACTTTTGTGGGGGTTAACTTTAAATCCGTTTTCGTCTGCTCACTTGGACACCTTGTTCAAGCCCTGCTGTACCTGTCTCTCGCACACTGCGAGGTTACATGACTTGAAGCCTAGTTGTATGTCGTCTACGTACACGGAATAAAAAATAGCCGGTGGTAATGAGGCACGGAGTGTGTTCATCTTAACGATAAAGAGTGTGCAGCTGAGCACACCTCCTTGGGGTACACCAGTTTCCTGTATAAATGGACGTGACAGTACATTGCCGATTCTGACACGGAAGGTACGATTAGACAAATAGCTTTCTATTACGCTTAGCATATTGCCATGGATGCCCATTCGCGACAAGTCTCTCAGGATTCCGTAACGCCATGTTGTGTCGTAAGCCTTCTCCATATCGAGGAATACCGATAAGAAAAACTGTTTATGCACAAATGCGTCCCGGATATTTCCTTCAATGCGCACAAGGTGATCAGTTGTGGATCGCCCTTCTCTAAAGCCACACTGATAGGGATCAAGCATTTTGTTCAGTTCAAGGAAATGTATGAGTCGTCGATTAACCATTTTTTCAAATAGCTTGCACAGGCAACTTGTGAGAGCTATGGGACGGTAACTTGCCACCAAGGAAGGATCTTTGATGATGATGTATAGTGTTTACTGGCGCAAGGGCCAAGTATGGCCAAAGAGCGCCAAGAAAAGGAAGGATCTTTACCCTGCTTCAATACAGGGACCACAATCGCTTCTTTCCATGCGGACGGAAGGTATCCGGCAGCCCAAATAGTGTTGAAAAGTGCGAGTAGTGTCAGTTGTGTATCAGGGTGTATGTTCTTAATCATGTCATACATGACTCTGTCAGGTCCCGGTGCAGAGCTCTTACATGCGATCAAGGCAGCTCTCAACTCGGCAATAGTGAAAGGAAGGTTATAAGGTTCGTTCTGTCGACATTTGCGTATGAATGGCTTACATTCTTCTATCTGTTTGTATTTAAGGAAGGATTTCGAATAATGGATTGAGCTTGAAACACGCTCAAAGTGCTCCCCAAGACAGTCTGCCTGGTCCTGCAAGGTATTCCCCTGGTCATTAACCAGAGGCAACGGATGAATTTGTTGCCCCTTTAGCTTTCTTAAGCCATTCCACACTTTTGCCTCCTGTGTGTAGGAATTTATACCCGAGAGAAACCTCACCCAGCTTTCTCTCTTTGCCTGACGTCGTGTCCGCCTTCCCTGTGATTTAATGCGTTTAAATTCAATTAGATTTTCTGCACTTGGCGATCTACGCAATATGCCCCATGCCTTATTCTGTCTCTTTCGCGCCTCTCTGCAGTCTTCGTTCCACCAGGGAACACGTCTTTTACGTGAGCTACCATTCGTTTGTGGGATACACTTTTCAGCAGCATCAATAATAAAAGCGGTAAAATATGCGACAGCATCATCGATACTAAAACTGTTTATAAAATCTCGTTGTAAATAAGTTAAATCTTTAAAATGCTCCCAGTCAGCCGATGCTAATTTCCATCGAGGAATATTGGGAGGGTTATCGTGCTGCGTTGTTAAGTTTAAAGTTACAGGGAAGTGGTCACTTCCAAAAGGATTGTTAATGACATTCCATTCAAGGTCAGGCATAAGAGAAGCAGATCCAATTGCTAGATCTATTGATGAGTACGAATCGTGTTGGGCGTTATAGTAGGTAGGCTTCTTCTTATTAAAAAGGCAGGCACCAGAGGTCAGTAGAAAATTTTCGATGAGGCGACCTCTCGCGTCGCATCGCGAGTCTCCCCACAACGTGTTGTGAGCGTTAAAATCTCCCACGAGAATGTAAGGTTCAGGAAGCTGGTCAATAAGGCTATAAAAATCTGTTTTTCCGAGAATATAGTTTGGGGGTATGTATAAAGAACATACAGTTACCAATTTATTAAAAAGAATTGCCCGAATTGACACGGCCTCAAGGGCCGTCTGAAGGGGAACATGTTGACAAGCTACAGACGTGTCCACAACTATTGCAACACCACCGGACGACGCAAGAGCGTCGTCTCGATCTTTCCGGAAAATGGCGTATTGCCGGAGAAAGTTGGATTGTGTAGATTTGAGGTGTGTCTCTTGAACACACAGCACCTTAGCATTAAACCTGTGTAGGATTTCTTTGACGTCATCGAGGTTGTGTAGGAGTCCTCTGACGTTCCATTGTATTATTTGAATATCCATGTTGAAAGTGTTTTTTGTGCTGTGTATTTAAAAGAGACTAACTTAACTTACAGAGCCCTTGTCGGGCCCTGTGATGCGGGCTTTTTCTTTTTTGGAGCGATCACGAGATTCTCGCGGCTCCTTAGGCGCTGGCAGCGCCGTCTGACCGGTTGTTGTGTCCATCGCCTCTTGCGAGGCGCTGGACACGCGCTCTTGCGAGCGGTTGGTTTGACGGGAAGGCCTCGCCTCGAGGGACGAGGCCCTGGAGGCCACCAGCCCGGAGGTCGATGGCCCCTTCTTGAGAGTTGGCGGAGCAGCGCTAGCTGCTGCCGCCGAGGGGGCGGACGGCGTTGCCGCCGGCTCACTACGCGTGGGCTGGACAGCAACCGGTGGCCGTTGTGACGCCGCCCTCTGACGCGCCACTTCGGCAAAGCTGTTCTTTGGCAGATACGACACCCGCCTCCGTGCTTCCTTGAATGATAGGTTCTCTTTTACTTTAATTGTCACGATTTCTTTCTCTCTTTTCCAGGATGGGCAAGACCGCGAGTATGCGGCGTGCTCCCCATCACAGTTTACACAGTGTAGAGCGTTTTCGCAGGAGTCAGATATATGTTCTTGTGCACTGCATTTAGCACAGGTCAGTCGGCCTCGGCAGTTCTGCGAACTGTGGCCGAATCTTTGGCATTTGAAGCAACGGAGAGGGTTTGGGATATACGGTCTTACTCGGATTTTAACATAGCCTGCCTCGATGGTTTCTGGCAGCACACTCGAACCAAATGTGAGAATTATGTGCTTAGTGTCAATTTCTTTGCCGTCACGCCTTAGTTTGATTCGTTTTACGTTGGTAACATTTTGCTCTTTCCATTCTTCCAAAAGTTCAGCTTCGGTCATCTCCATCAAATCATCATCGGAAATAACACCGCGAGTGGTGTTCATGGTGCGGTGTGGGGTCACTGAAACTGGTATGTCCCCGAAAGACACTAGGTTACTTAGTTTTTGATATTGCTGTTTGTCATGGAGTTCCAGGAGGAGGTCGCCACTTGCCAGTTTCGATGCCTTATAGCCTGGGCCAATTGTCTGAGCTAGACATCTGGAAACGAGGAAAGGCGAGATCATTCTCGTTGTCTTTCCTGGTTTCTCAGAGTGAATGACTTGATAGCGGGGAAAATTTTCAGTATGACGGCCAAAAAATTTAAATATTTCTTCGGTGCGCCCTCGTTTCTGGGGGCGATCAGGGAGTTTTGGGAAGGAACTGTCCATAGGAAATGTTCAGTTTTCGGCAGTAACGCCAGTCACCCACCGTGGAGCCCAACATGGGGACGCCGCAAGTCTTATAATAAACAAGTCCTGCGGACGCCAACTGTACGTTTCCGCTATAACCAAATATGTACAGCCAAGGTTGGTTGTAGCACACAAGGTTAACCCTTGCTGCCGGGAAGATCGGAAGTAAAAAGAAGTGAAGAGAAGACAGGAAAGAATAAAAGTGAGAGAGAAAGACGAAGATTGGAGAGGAGGATAGGAAAAGGCAACTACCGATTTCCCCCGGGTGGGTCAGCCCGGAGGTGCCGTCTACGTGAAGCCGAGGCCAAAGGGGCGTGTTGCCTCCGCCGAGGGGCCGTAAAGGTCCAAACACCCGGCATCGGCTCAACCCCCAGGATCCTCTTTTCCCCGGACACGGCTAAGCCGCGCACGGCTACACACGGGAGGGTCTAAGCCTCATGTGCTCGGGTCCGTGGTGTCGCAACACACCAAACGCCTTCTGACGCAGACGCCCCTGCGGGAGTGCGGTGGCAGAAGGTTTCAATACATCATAACATGATGATGATATATGTTGTTTTCTGGCGCAAGGGCCAGCTATGGCCAAAGAGCGCCAAGACGTGGTGTACCGAGTGAGCAATGGTATGATCAATGACAGTGGGTAGGTGTAGGGTGGCTGTAAAGGGGCCTAAAATTCTGCGCACTAAAGGTGCGTAAAATACAAAATTAATAAGATCATGACAATGATGTGATAGGGCGCAATGAATATGGTATAAAAAAATCTGTGAGCGATACAAGGCACTACTGCCTCACAGAGACCCTTAGAAGCAAGAGCCTGGAGGAGAGTGCATTTCAAAATGCTGTCGCAGCAGCGTCCTCTGAAAGAGGACCCTGCTACGAATCTCTCGGGCGAAGAACTTGCAAAATGTCGATGTCGTTTAAAAAGGCTAAAACTGAGTCGTGCTGAAATACCGGGTCATTAGCTAAAACATCGCTGGGTGAAGGGGTATGTTCTCTCTATAGGCTTGAACAAAGTGTTTCTTTCTTTCAGGTTCTATTAATGGACACTGTACTAGGATGTGAAGTACAGTAAGTGCTTCCCCGCATCTAGTACAGGTTGGGGGTTCGCCTCCAGACAGCAGGTAATTATGCGTGCTGTAAGTGTGTCCTATTCTGAGCCTACAGAATAGGACATCATTTCTTCTAGATTTCGTGGTCGATGGCCAGTTTCCTAAATGGGGCTTAATTAAATGGAGCTTGTTATGAGTCTGGCCGTCCCACAAACGCTGCCAATGGACTCGAAGTCTCTTGCGTAGATATGGCTTCATATCATGAACAGGGACGGGCATAGATGTGTTGCCAGCTTTTGCCTCGACGGATGTGGCAAGCTGGTCTGCCAGTACATTTCCCTCGATGTCTCGGTGTCCTGGCACCCAGCACACCACAACATGCTGCCCAGATGCATAAATACTACATATGAATGAATAAAGCGATACTATTATGGGATTTTTGTGCCTTTTAAGAGATTTTAAAGCTTTTACTACGCTCAGCGAGTCTGTGTAGATGATTGCTTTGGGTATTTTCGAGTCCTTGATATGTTTAAGAGCCGACAGTATTGCATAAGCCTCTGCTGTAAAAATGCTCGTTTGTGGGTGCAGGGCGTCGGCATCTGAAAATGATGGGCCAACCGCTGCATAAGAGACGCCAGCATGAGACTTTGATGCATCGGTGTAAAATTCCGGACAGGAGTATTTATGCTGCAGTTCAAGGAAGTGCATTCGAATGTGTGCAACGGGGGCGTGCTTCGTAACATGTAAAAAGGACAAATCAAACTCTACAATCTGCCACTGCCACGGTGCGACCTGTATAGTGGGTGTCATTAGACGATGTTCAAAAAGTGGGACATCCATTTCCTCAGCCAGACTTCTCACACGCAACGAGAAGGGCTCTCTTACTGCAGGGCGGTTATGAAAGAGGTGGGAGCTGGACAAATCATTTACAGTGGAATATGAAGGATGTTCACTGTTTGCGTTCACTCTAAGGAAATATATGAAAGCTGTGTAGGTCCTCTGCAAGTGGAGGGACCACTCATTGGATTCCACGTAAAGGCTTTCTACAGGGCTTGTCCTAAAGGCACCTGTAGACAAGCGAATACCTAGATGGTGGATGGGGTCCAGCATCTTCAACGCGGTTGGGGTGGCTGACTGATAAATTATAGCCCCGTAGTCTAGGCGTGTTCGTATGAGGCTTTTATACACGTTTAAGAGACATTTTTTGTCGCTACCCCATGTAGTGTGTGACAACACTTTTAAAATATTCATTGTTTTCATGCACTTGTTTTTTAGATATTTAGGTGTGGTATGAATGTCAGCTTTGTGTCAAGAATTATGCCTAAGAATTTATGTTCCGTTTTTACAGGTAGACTCTGTCCTTGCAGGTGAATGTCGGGGTCGGGGTACAGTCCTCTCTTTCGAGAAAAAAGGACGCAGGTGCTCTTTTGTGGATTTAGGCAGAACCCATTCTCGTCTGCCCATTTAGCCACCTTGTTCAGACCAAGCTGAACCTGCCGCTCACAGATGGCAAGGTTGCACGATTTAAATCCAATCTGTACATCATCGACGTACGTTGAATAGAACATGTTGCGTGGGATGCATAGACGCAAGGAATTCATTTTTATAATAAAGAGAGTGCAACTGAGCACCCCACCCTGCGGCACTCCGGTTTCCTGCACAAAAGGTCGTGATAAAGCATTGCCAACTCGAACACGGAATGTGCGATTCAGCAGATAACTTTCAATCACATTTAGCATATTACCACGTATACCAAAGTGGGAGAGGTCTCTCAGTATTCCGAACCGCCATGTGGTGTCGTATGCTTTTTCCATATCGAGGAAAACAGAAAGGAAGAATTGTTTGTGAACAAAAGCTTCACGTATCTGTGCCTCAATACGTATCAAATGGTCAATGGTGGATCGACCCTCGCGAAAACCGCACTGGTATGGGTCAAGCAGCTTGTTTGATTCTAGGAAATGTATCAGACGACGGTTTATCATTTTCTCAAAAGCTTTGCAGAGGCAGCTTGTTAGAGCTATGGGCCGGTAACTCGATACGGACGATGGATCCTTGCCCTGCTTCAGGATAGGGATCACTATGGCCTCTTTCCAGGCAGAGGGGATCTCGCCGGAGGTCCATATAGAGTTATAGAGACAGAGAAGGGTTTCCTTCGTTTCAGAGGGTAGGTTTTTCAACATGTCATATAGTATACGGTCAGGGCCTGGGGCAGATTGGTTGCAACAGGTGAGTGATGCATGCAGCTCTGCTAGGGAGAAAGGTAGGTTATATGGTTCGTTTCCGGTGCTCTTTCGGTCCAGTTTTTGTTTTTCTATTGCTGATTTGTATCTTTTAAACGCTGGAGAGTAGTGTGATGAACTGGAAACATGTTCAAAATGTGCACCCAGATGGTTCGCTTGGTCCTCCAGGCTGTCTCCCTGTCTGTCTACCAGGGGAGGCGGATGTGTTTGTCGTCCTCTTACTCTATTCACCCTGTTCCAAACCTTGGCCTCATCCGTGTACGAGTTGATACTTGATAAAAATGTTTGCCAGCTGTCTCTCCTGGCTTGTCTGCGTGTTCTCCTACCTTGGGACTTGATTTTCTTGAAACTGACAAGGTTTTCAGCAGTAGGATAATTGCGAAGCTGCCTCCATGCTCTGTTCTGCTGCCTACGTGCGTTCCGGCATTGTTCATTCCACCACGGAACACGGCGTTTGCTAGAAAGACCACTTGTTTGGGGAATACACTCAGAAGCTGCATCTATTATGAAATTTGTAAAATACTCGATGGCACCGTCAATTCCGAGCAATGAAATGTCAGCCCACGAGAGCTTACTGGTAAGTGTTTGGAATTTTTCCCAGTCCGCTGCATTGACCTTCCACCGGGGAGCATGTGGTGGAGATTCGTATTGTCTTGGCGCTCTCAGCAGTATTGGGAAATGGTCGCTCCCGTAAGGGTTTTTTATAACTTCCCATTCAAGTTCAGGTAATATGGATGGAGAAGCTATGCTGAGGTCTATAGAGGAAAAGGTTTTGTTTGCAAGACAATAATATGTCGGTTCTTTTTTGTTAAGCAGACAAGCACCGGATGAGAAAAGAAAATCTTGAATTAGACGGCCTCGCGCATCGATGCGAGCGTCGCCCCACAGACTGTTGTGTGCATTGAGATCGCCAAGAACAAGATAGGGCTCGGGCAATTCGTCTATCAAGGACTGAAATTCGTGTTTGTGTAAGCGGTAATGTGGGGGTATGTATAGCGAGCAAATGGTGATGAGTTTGTTAAGGAGAACCAGTCGAACTGCCACTGCTTCAAGGGGTGTTTGCAGCTGCAAACGTTGACATGCTATGCTTTTGTGAGTCATAATGGCAACACCGCCTGATGATGCGAGACCATCATCGCGATCTTTACGGAACGTAACATACTGTCGAAGAAAGTTTGTATGTGTCGATTTTAAATGAGTTTCCTGTACACACAGCACTTTTGGATTGTGTTTGTGGAGAAGTTCTTGCACATCATCGAGGTTCCTAAGAAGGCCTCTGATGTTCCATTGTATAATTTGTGTGGCCATACTGAAAGTAAATGGGTGCTGTGTGTACTAAAAACAAAAAGGAAGTGTTGCATTAGATTACAGAGCCCTTTCCAGGCCCTGTAACGCGGGATTTGTCTTTTCTGAAGCGGTCGAGGGAACCTCGCCGCTCCTTAGGCGCTTGGTGCGCCGTCGGGGTGGGTGTGGTGTCCATTGCCTCTTGTGAGGCGCCAGACACGCGCTCTTGCGAGCGAGAAGTTTCACGAGAAAGTCTCGCCGCGAAGGACGAGACATTTGCGCCCACCAGCCCGGATGTCGATGGGGCTGCCTTTGGGCCTGAGCTGCGCCGGCTGTTGCCAGCACCAGCAGGGGCCGGTGAGGGTGAGGCAGCCTTGACTGCACCCACCGTGGGAGCTGCTGGCGGGCCTGCGGGTTTGCTACGCGAAGCGCAGGCTGCCACCGAGGACTGTTGTGGTGCCGGCAACCCTAGGGTAACCGGGCCTGTTCGCTGGTTGGGTGGAGTAGACTTAGCTCCTTCCACCCTGGGGGCAGGAGCCACAAGCGACAGCTCGCTGCGCGCGAGCTGGGCAGGTGGCAGTAGCCGCTGCGACGCTGCCCCTTGACGCGCCGCATCAGCATATGTGGTAGTGTGGAATGGTGAGCACCTTTTACGTGCTTCCCTGAACGATATGTTCTCGCGCACTTTGAGAGTGATAATTTCTTTTTCTTTTTTCCAGTTAGGACAGGATCTGGAGTAAGCTGGATGTTCACCATCACAGTTTACACAGTGTGGTGTCGCTTCGCAGTTATCTGAGGCGTGACCTTGGACTCCACATTTCGCGCATGTAAGTCTACCACGACAGCTCTGCGAGCCGTGGCCAAATCTTTGACATTGGAAACATCGTCTTGGATTAGGTATGTATGGTCTGACAGCTATCTTAGTGTATCCGGTTTCTATTGTTTGTGGCAGATCGCAAGTGGCAAAGGTCAGGATCAGGTGTTTTGTAGGAATTTCTTTATTGTCTCGTCGGATAATGATACGCTGTACATTGGTTACATTTTGCTCTTTCCAGCCCTCCAATAGTTCGGTTTCAGACAAGTCAATGAGATCTGCATCAGAAACTACTCCGCGTGCTGTATTCATAGAACGGTGAGGTGAAACGGTAACAGGAATGTCTCCAAATGCCACAAGTTTGTTGAGTTTATTGTGCTGCTCTTTATCACGGATCTCAAGCAGGAGGTCCCCGCTCGCCATTTTGGTGACTTTGTAACCTGGGCCAAGGGCGTCAGTCAAGCCTTTTGCGACTAGAAAAGGGGATACGGTTCTTGCTGGTTTTTCGGTCTTCTCACTGTGAACTACTTGGTAACGGGGGAAAATTTCTCTTGGTCTGAATAAGCTTAATAGTTCTTCGGTGCGTCCCCTCTTGTGAGGGTGACGATCAAGTAAACGGGGAAATGCAGGCGTTCCCATACTGGTTTGGTTTATTTCGGCAGCAATGGCGGCCACCCACCACGGAGCCCAACTAGGGGACGCTGCAGCACTTAACGCGTAAGGCTGCAGGCGCCAACCGTACATTGCCACTATAACCTAATATATTATACCCAAGGGAGGGCACATACACAAGGTTAACCCAAGCCGCCTGTGAAAATTAGGAAGTGACGGAAAAGAAGAGATGATAGGAGAGTAAAAGAAAGGAGATAGGAAAGCAAAAGGTTGGAGAGGGGGACAGGAAAAGGCGACCACCGGTTTCCCCCGGGTGGGTCAGTCCGGGGGTGCCGTCTACGTGAAGCAGAGGCCAAAGAGGTGTGTTGCCTCCGCCGAGGGGCCGTAGAGGTCCAAACACCCGGCATCGGCTCAACCCCCAGGATCCCCTTTTCCCCGGACACGGCTAAGCCGCGCACGGCTACACGCGGGAGGGTCCAACCCTCATGTGCTCGGGTACGTGGTGTCGCAACGCACCAAACGCCTGCTTAC
The DNA here is from genome assembly GCF_013339745.2 of Dermacentor silvarum. NCBI lineage: Eukaryota > Metazoa > Arthropoda > Arachnida > Ixodida > Ixodidae > Dermacentor > Dermacentor silvarum. The sequence continues at coordinate 15,128,626 of NC_051162.1, forward strand.
GCAGACGCCCCTGCGGGGTACATCATAACATGTAGCCATTGCAATAGTCACGGTTCAATGTTCGCCCTGCTCTGATGGGCTCCTTGTGTCTGAGCCCATCTACCAGTTCTGTGTCCCCTGAATTGGAGACCTGAGAGTTTATAGCGGAGCCGTTGCATTTACTCGTCTCAACGAACACATGACAGACGTGCAAATACCGAACTGGTAGATCACTGCTCGACAAAGGATACATGTTTGATTTTGATAACGCGGCACGTCGGCGCTAACGCAGCGGTGGGTCCTGAAAAAATTCCTTGAATCATGGTTTATTCGTCGTGATAGGTCGGCGCGCAACTTAAAACGCGGACCCTACCGGATGCTTACGGTGACGTCCTATATAAGTAGGAAGTATACTCGCTCTATTGGGTCTTGCACATACTGCCGATACCAAAGGTATAGGTGGCAAAACATTTATTACTTTCTCTAAATTTATGTTGCGTAAAGCCCGTACAAATGAGTTTGCATGTATGAATTCTCCTGCCTATCGGAATATTTTTTCAGCACGGATCATATCCATGCCTTGTTGCATTGCTCTGTCAATAATCCCGCAAATATTTTCATCTAGTCTCGCACAAGTCCATGTCAAACAGAACGGGCCCCAATTGTTGCTGTTCATCACCTTTCACCTCGAAAAAAAAACATTCCATGGTTTCTGTTGTTGCTGTTGTGATGCCTAACCAACGAGGAAAACTGTCCGTACCTCCGTCCGTCACGCGAGACGATCGCTTTCAAGATAAGGCATTCAAGATTGATAACGACACCGCGCTGCGTGGAGATGATCAAGTGGACCAATGCTTACACATTCTTCGACAACTCCCAGAGGTGTTTATTGCTCATCTTTAATTGCGAAAGCATTATACGCCCTATTTTTCAAAAATCCGGTGGCGGCGTGACCAACACACGGCACAAATAATGGCCGACGGCACGAAGAGTAAAAGCACGCCAAGAAATTCTCGGATTGACGTCAAACATCTCGGTGGCTTACACAACCCGGCATCGTGTGTTCCTTATATGCAAAAGCTCTAGCCACACTTTTGATGGTGTGCGGGTCACCGTCGTCATCGTCATCAATCATGCGCTAACGATCATTCAATACGAAATGACACCGCTGCGTTACGCGTAACCATTTCTTCGCCAATCCCCCATAGTGGGTAGTAGTTACATACGTAACAGGAACTAACAATAACTACAGTCTCGACTCCAAATCACGAGTGTATAAATTTAGGTGCACCAGCACCATCATGTCGCCAAAGGAACGTCAGGGAAGTTTGCAATGTCCACGACAACATGTGGATCAATACCTAAGCGAAAGCATTTCACCATAGCAACTAACTACAATGATTTCACATTCCCACGTACATAAGCAGTCTAAGGTGTCGGCCGGTTTTATTTTTTAGTTCCCTCTCTTAAGGCGGCGCCAGTTGGTTGGAATTACGAATGAAAGAAAGCGTACTACCAAACACAACCATCATTTAAGGATTAATGTGGAGCGAACTGACGAAGGACGATCACGCCACTAATTGTGTCATATTGTTACTGCAAGATTAAATGAAAAGGGTCATATTTTTGCATGGCAGAGAGAGGAGATGTATGAAATTCGCATATTACATCAAAGAGCTAATAATTTCTTGCCGAATACCGGACGCCTAAAACATCCGGCACACGCCATTTTGCGATATATGGCGACGATAATTCGATTTGCATTGAAGCAGTGCGGCACATCGTATTGACAAATTCGTCAGTCAATGTGGCTTAACCTCTTAGAATTTAAATAGTGAGATTTTCGTGAGAACTCAAATATGCATATAAATTTATTATGCAAGAAAGCTCCTCCTTATCGGGCTATTACAATTTAACGATTCGAATTCCGCTATATAGGATATACATAGGTTTTAATAAGGCACCTGATACATTTTTCTGCTCATCCGAGCTGTTCTTCGTTTTTTACAGAATAAAAATAAAATCGGCGTGTTTGATATCATTCATTTTGTGTCATTCTCCGCTGTTCATGAAAAATGGTACGGCCCTGTTCACCTTACGCAGACATCGTATCAGTTATGCAAAAGTTTCTAAAAGATAGGTAAAATGGCAATTCTGGCAACATTGATTGATGATGATGATTAGTAGGGTTTATTGGCGCAAGGGCCAGATGTGGCCAAAGAGCGCCAAGGCGATGATAATGGCGTGTCAGTGGTACATGAATAGTGAATTATCAGGCGTGGATAAAACGTTAGATGAAGCATGGCTGTAAAGGGGCCTAAAAATAGTCGCTGTAAAGAGCGTAAAATCTACATGTAATAAGGTTATGACAATGATCAATGACGTTTACTATGAAAATGAAGAATGCATTGAAAAAAGAGTGAAGATATTCAAGTTATTTCACATTTTGTAATTGGCAAAAGCACTACTGCCTAAACAGAGCCCTTGAACCACAAGGGCCTGGAGGCAGGTGCTATACTGAACTACTGTCACAGCGGCATCCTCTGGCGAGAGGATGCGCTACGAATTTATTGGGCTTATGACATGTAGGATAACATCGTTCAAGAATGCGAGGACTGCTTTGGTTGTAAAAAGTGGTTCTTTACCAAGAAACATGGACGGATGGAGCGGGACACAATAGCTGTATGCAAGAGGAAAATGTTTCCTTCTCTCTGTTTCGGCTTCCCGACACTCCAGGAGGACATGGAGGACGCTCAGCCTCTCACCACATCGACCACAGGTTGGAGGCTCGTTACCAGTCAACAGAAAATTGTGAGTACCATATGTGTGTCCTATTCTGAGACGACAGAATAGGACATCAGTTCGTCGTGTTTTTGTTGTACAGGGCCAGAAGCCTAGCTGTGGTTTAATCAAGTGGAGCTTATTATTTGTTGCGGCGTCCCACAAGCGTTGCCAGTGGTTTCGCAGTTTCGCTCGCAAAAAAGGCTTGAGGTCTATGGCAGGAATAGCAGCGGTAAGATTAATTGCTTGAGATGTAATTGATGTGGCCACTTTGTCTGCCAGTTCATTACCCTCAATGCCTCTATGGCCAGGAACCCAGCATATTGTCACATGTCTACCAGATGAATAAATATTGCACAGGTATGTGTAAAGCTCAATAAAAACAGGATTTTTGTGTATTCTTATAGACATTAGTGCCTTTACGACACTTAAGGAGTCCGTAAATATTATTGCATTCTGTGGTTTTAACTTCTTAATGTGTTTAACCGCAGACAGCACCGCATAGGCTTCTGCAGTAAAGATGCTTGTATAAGGGTTCAATACGTCCGATTCAGAGAAAGAGGGACCAATTGCCGCGTAAGATACGCCAGCGTGCGACTTTGATGCGTCAGTGTAGAATTCAGCACACGAATACTTAGATTGGAGTTCACGGAAATGCATTCCAATTTCGAGGTCTGCTGCGTACTTTGTAACTTTTACAAAAGATATATCGCATTCTATCACCTGCCACTCCCAAGGAGGTGGCAGTTTAGCTGGAGGCATTATGCGATGTTCGAGGAGTGGGACATCCATTTCAACGCTAAGCTCCCTCACACGCAGTGAAAAAGGCCGTCTCACAGAGGGTCGATTATGAAAAAGTGTAGTACACGTCAAATCGTTAACGGTCTTAGAACACGGATGTTCATGATTAGAGTGTACTTTGAGGAAATATGTGAAACTGGTGTATGATCTCTGCAGATGGAGTGACCATTCATTCGATTCTACATATAAACTTTCAATAGGGCTTGTTCTGAAAGCGCCTGTGGCCAGTCGGATACCTAGATGGTGAACGGGATCTAGCATCTTTAGTGCGCTTGGGGCGGCAGAGTGATATACTACAGCCCCATAATCTAGTCGTGAACGAATCAGACTCTTATAAAGGTTCAATAGACACTTCCTGTCGCTGCCCCATGTTGTGTGAGATATAATCTTCATTAGGTTCATTGTTTTTAGGCATTTTGCTTTGAGATATTTGATGTATGGGATGAAAGTTAGCTTAGAGTCAAGTATAATGCCTAAAAACTTGTGGTCTTTGTTCACAGGTATTTGCTGTCCACACAGTCCTACACAAGGATCTGGAATCAGGCCTCTCTTTCTTGTGAAAAGAACACAGGAACTTTTGTGGGGGTTAACTTTGAAACCGTTTTCGTCTGCCCACTTAGACACTTTGTTCAACCCCTGCTGTACCTGTCTCTCGCACACGGTCAGGTTACAGGACTTGAAGCCCATTTGTATATCGTCCACGTAGACAGAATAAAAAATAGCCGGTGGTAATGAGGCACGAAGTGTGTTCATCTTCACGATAAACAGTGTGCAGCTGAGCACGCCTCCCTGGGGTACACCTGTTTCCTGTATAAATGGACGCGACAGTGCATTACCTATTTTAACCCGGAATGTGCGGTTGTGTAGGTAGCTTTCAATAATGGTTAACATATTACCGCGGATGCCCACTGCCGACAGATCGCGTAGGATTCCGTAACGCCAGGTCGTATCGTACGCCTTTTCCATATCGAGGAACACGGATAAGAAGTATTGTTTATGTATGAAAGCATCACGAATGTTTGCTTCGATGCGCACGAGATGGTCGGTTGTAGACCGTCCTTCTCTGAAGCCGCACTGATATGGATCAAGAATTTGTTTGACTCAAGGAAGTGTAAAAGGCGACGGTTTATCATTTTTTCAAAGAGTTTGCAGATACAACTTGTGAGGGCTATTGGGCGGTAACTTGTTACTAATGTGGGGTCTTTACCTTGTTTTAAAATCGGAACGACAAGGGATTCTTTCCATGCAGTAGGTAGGTATCCGGCAGCCCATATAGCATTGAAAAGTGCGAGTAGCGTTATTTGAGTATCACTGTGAATGTGTTTAATCATGTCGTACATGATCCTGTCGGGTCCAGGTGCAGAGCTCCGACAGGCAGTCAAGGAGGCTCTCAATTCGGCGATGTTAAATGGCATGTTATAGGGTTCATTCTGTCTGCATTTACGGTCAATAGCCTTGCGTTCTGCGATTTGTTTGTGCTTAAGGAATGCGTCAGAATAATTATTCGAACTGGACACGCGCTCGAAGTGTTCGCCAAGAGCGTCAGCTTGGCCTTCCAAGCTGTTCGCTTCGTCGTTCACTAGCGGCAACGGATGGATTTCTTTTCCCTTTAGCCTCATTAGCCTGTCCCATACTTTTGCCTCTTGAGTATACGAATTGATACCTGAGAGAAACCTCTCCCAACTTGCCCTCTTAGCCTGTCTTCGCGTCCTTCTTCCCTGGGACTTAACATGTTTAAATTCTGTTAGGTTTTCAGCCGTAGGACATTCACGTAGTTTGCCCCAAGCTTTATTTTGTTTCCTTCGTGCCTGTCTACAATCGTTATTCCACCAGGGGACCCGTCTTTTGAATGAAGTGCCACTTGTTTGAGGAATGAACTTCTCAGCGGCGTCAATGATAAAAGCAGTAAAATATGATACGGCATGATCTATAGTAAAATTATTTATAAAATCTCGTGATAAGTACGTGGATTCCCTAAAGCATTCCCAGTCAGCTGAGGCCAGTTTCCAGCGAGGGACATGGGGAAGAGAGTCATGTTCGGTTACTAAGTTTAGGGTTACTGGGAAATGATCACTTCCGAATGGGTTTTTAATTACATGCCAATCTAAATCAGGGAAAAGTGAGGCAGAGCCAATTGACAGGTCTATTGATGAATATGAACTATGATGGATATTGTAATATGTTGGTTCCTTCTTATTGAACAGGCACGCACCGGAGTTAACAAGGAAGTTTTCGATGAGCCGACCTCTCGCGTCGCATCGCGAGTCTCCCCAAAGAGTATGATGAGCATTAAAATCACCAGTGATAATGTATGGTTCTGGGAGCTGGTCGATGAGGCTGTAAAATTCCGTTTTACTCAGGTGATGGGTGGGTGGTATGTAAATGGAGCAAATGGTTATAAGCTTGTTGAATAAAATTGCTCGCACGGATACAGCCTCGAGAGGCGTGTGTAGGGCAAACTGTTGGCAGGCAATAGACTTATTTACAACTATGGCTACACCTCCGGACGAGGCAGAAGCGTTGTCACGATCTTTACGAAAAATGGCACATTGCTTCAGAAAGTTGGACTGGTTAGGCTTTAAGTGTGTTTCTTGGACACACAGCACCTTCGGATTAAATTTATGTATGAGTTCTGTGATGTCGTCGAGGTTACGAAGTAATCCTCTGACGTTCCACTGTAGTATCTGTGTGTTCATGTTGCAGACAATGTTTGTGCTGTGTGTCTCGTGTGAAAACACTAACTTAACTTACAGAGCCCTTGTCGGGCCCTGTGATGCGGGCTTTTTCTTTTTTGGAGCGGTCGAGGGATTCTCGCCGCTCCTTTGGCGCTGGCTGCACCGTCTGGCTGGAAGATGTGTCCATCGGCTCTTGCGGAGCGCTGGACACCCGCTCTTGAGAACGGTTTGTTCGCGGTGAAGGCCTCGTCTCGAGGGACGAGACCTTGGAGGCCACCAGCCCGGAGGTCGATGGCCCCTTGTTCTGAGATGGCGGAGCAGCGCTAGCTGCAGCCGCCGAGGGGGCGGATGGCGTCACCGCCGGCTCACTACGCGTGTGCCAGACAGCCGCCGGGGGCCGTTGTGGCGCTGCCCCCTGACGCGCCACTTCGGCAAAGCTGGTTTTCGGCAGGTACGATACCCGCCTGCGTGCCTCCTTGAAAGTTATGTTTTCCTTTACCTTAATTGTCACTATTTCTTTTTCTTTTTTCCAGGATGGGCACGACCGCGAGTATGCGGCGTGCTCCCCATCACAGTTAACACAATGTAGAGAACTTTCACAAGACTCAGAGGAGTGTTCATGACCACTGCATTTCGCACAAGTTTGGCGGCCTCGGCAGTTCTGGGAACTATGGCCGAACCGCTGGCATTTGAAACATCGAAGAGGATTTGGCACGTATGGCCTAACACGAAGCTTGATGTACCCGGCCTCGATGGACTCGGGCAGGACACTTGAGTTGAAAGTAAGTATTAGGTGTTTGGTCAGGAGTTCTTTGCCATCTCGCCTCATTTTAATCCGTTTAACATTGATGACATTCTGATCACTGAAACCCTCAAGGAGTTCAGCCTCACTCAGCTGCAACAGGTCATCATCTGAGACAACGCCACGGGTGGTATTCATAGTACGGTGTGGGGTTACTGTTAATTGGGCATCTCCAAATGACACTAGATTGGGCAGTTTCTCGTATTGTTTGATATCACGGAGTTCCAAGAGGAGATCCCCGCTTGCCATCCTGGATGCTTTGTAGCCTGTTCCAAAAATATCAGTCAAAGACTTTGAGACAAGGAAAGGTGAAATGGTACGTACTGATGTGTCTGACTTTTCAGAGTGGATTACATGAAATCGGGGGAAATTCTGTGTTTGGCGTCCAAAAAACTGGAACACATCTTCGGTGCGCCCTCTTTTCAGACGGCGATCAGGGAGTGGGGGGAAAGAACTTGCCATACGTATAGGTGAATGTTCGGCAGCGGCGCCAGCCACCCACCATGGAGCCCAACGAGGGGACGCTGCAATACCTGGGAAAGATTGGTCCTGCAGACGCCAGCTGTACGCCACTACTATAACCAAATATGGAATATCCAAGGTTGGCTACCCACACACGGTTAACCCTAGCTGCCTGGGAAAACAGAAGTAAAAGGAAGTGAAAAGAAGACAGGATAGATTGAAAGTGAGAGAGAAAGACGAAGATTAAAGAGGAGGACAGGAAAAGGCAACTGCCGATTTCCCCTGGGTGGGTCAGCCCAAGGGTGCCGTCTATGTGAAGCAGAGGCCGAAGAGGTGTGTTGCCTCCGCCGGGGGGCCTTAAAGGTCCGAACACCCGGCATCAGCTCAACCTCCAGGATCCCCCTTTCCCCAGACACGGCTAAGCCGCGCACGGCTACACGCGGGAGGGTCCAACCCCCATGTGCTCGGGTTACGAAATCCCGTCATCATATTTCAACGACTTGCGGTTGTAAGTCGCACCAGAGTCATTACCGGCCTAGGCATCCTGTCCAACAAGCGGCCACCAGTAGCGCACCCAGGATCTCTGCCAGGGGGGGGGGGGGGGTTGACAGTTTGCCAATACCATCTAAACAGCACTAATTTCGATTTCTTCACGGGAAATTGTCAAAAAATGCGCTTTTTGCGAGTGTGCAGACGATTGCGCGTCTTACATCTTAGTTGCAGTACTCAAATGCGTAAGGAAAGAAAAGGGGTTAAACAAAAGGGGGGGTTAAGTCGGCCTCAGGGGGGGGGGGGTTACAACCCCCGAATCCCCCCCCCCGTCGGTGCGCCACTGGCGGCCACCCACACAAAACGAAAATTACAACGACTGACAAATGCATAAACCCATTTCAGCTCGCTTCTTGCAGCGTGCCTCTGCGTCCCGCGGGGCCCCGACGCCGTACATATTGTTTCTCGCGGAGCCCGCTAAGGTGGCGCCACAGCGCAATGCAAAAGGCGGATTGTTTAAGAGCTAGGTACAGAAAGGGAGGAAGATTGGGCAGCGAAACGCAATCATCGTACTTTCTCAGGCGGCACACCTTTACAGAAAGCACAGGAGAAGACAAATAGTCGCGCGATGCTATGTATGTGCGGCGTTAAAACGAGCCAAATGGACATTCATAATCGTACACTAGAGCGAACGTATATGCGTATGATGAGAATGAGGTGGGCAATGAGCAAACGAGAAGTCAACCACGTTTTTGTCACTTTTATTTTTTCGAAGCACAGCTTGTATTTGACGCGTGATATGATCAATGTGCTTACCGATATGCACATCTAGCATCTAGTGCGCGTGTGCAAAACGCACGAGAGTAGTTTCACGCAGAGTTTCATCCAATAATTATTCTATGACACTCTATGGTTTCACGTGACGAAGCAAAAAGCGTTTGTGCTTTTATTTGGTTTAGTTGTATGGTAGTTGTCTGCTGACGTGACTGCTTATTTCTCCGTGCCCCCTTCACTTAATGTTTCTTCGGAAGCCCTGTGTTACATTGTAAATAATAATAAATAAATATAGCCTGTGAAATCTGGCGGTGCGCTCTGTGGCAAGTTTTGGAATTTATTACATAAATCATTAACCTATATATGGAATACGTAAGTCACTCTAATCGACAATCAAGAATGTGAGGAGTTCCTAATGTATTTTACAACATGGTAGAATTGTTAGCTGCCACAGTAAATGTTTATGTTATTTCTAAATGTTATGTTATTTGTTAAATGTTATTTTTTAATTATTTGTAAGCGAGGGATAGAGGCAAGGCTACATCAACGTACTACATCAAGGCCGGGTTGCAGGGCGTCCACCAGGCGTCCACGCATGTGGCGTCGTAGACGGGCCAAGACAAAGTCGTAGCCGTAGCCGTGTAGGCTGTGTGTCTTAGAGGAGGCGTTGGTTGAGACAGGGAAGTGCTGATTTGGTGGGTTGTGTACAGTGTCTGCAATGCTTGCATACGTCAAATATAGTGACAATTATCGGGCAGTAATGCCTGTACAGCTCATAAAATCCTTTGAGCCGGAAGATGAGGACGATTGCTCGAAAACAAGGAAACATAAAGCTCACTGGTGCAGTGAGGATGGCACCACTGAAGGCTATTACCCGGCCTTTGTTCATGCCCTCGTAGGTGAGTGTGCCTTGCTTCTGAATGTTTATATTATTACACTGCGCAATTTTTGGGTCTTTGTAGTTTCCATCGATGCGCGACTGTCTGTCTAGAGCTTTGTTGGTCCACATGACAGGGCACTTATCTTTACTAAAACTTGCGAAGCTGGCGAGAACCACCGCAGGGCTTCGTAATAGAGCCCTGTAGAAATTTCGTCCGAATGCGGCAGTGTACCTCATTGTCTTGAGATTAGGAAGCGCCTAATGTGCCTTAGTGTATGCAAGATAGGTGTTAGCGTCGTGCCACAGGGCATTAACGTATCACCTGTGCACTGCGCTTAATGTGTGCTTGCGCTCATGTCGCGCAAATGTGTGCGTGCGCGCGTTGACATTATGCAATATCACGTAACCTCAACGGATGGACGTACCCATCTTTAGTCTACTTTTGTTTTTACTGAACTCGCTGCTTTCCCATGTGGTGATGCATACGTGGACAGTTAGGCGAAACAGTTGTCACAGAAATTTAATTCTGCATACCCAAGACTCTCCGCGTCAATGCCTTATTCCTGAGAGTAAAGGTTGTTGCAAACAAGCCTCAAGATGTGTTCAACAAGACCTTTGTATGTATTTTTCATATTTAATTGATTTGCAATTTCTTGCCTTGGCATTTTGCTCTGCTCGATCATTATTTGTCATGATTACCCCAATTAATAGTAGTAACGGCTAAGCAGGTCAAGGCCATATATACTTAGATGAAACCTTTTTCCTGCTTTCTATTTTTTACGAAAAGTGCAATTCAGGCTAATTTGTTGGCAAATCTTTGATGATCTTTGTAGTTTCCAGGGACATAAGCAGGCAATATCTTGTATTTATGGCAGGACACGAAATAGTATACCCAGATTGTTGTCACATGCCTTAGGACTAACAGCCATTGTGTTTCTTGTTATTGTGAAGACACTGAAGATACATTGCCGCTTTGCTGACTACTGACTTCTCTTGACGTTCAGGAGACTGCACTGGATAGTTACAAGGCAGTCAGCAGTAATTTTGTTCTCTTCCTTTAATATTATCCTTATAATTTACAATCAACTACAACAACATAATTGGTACTATGTATAGTAAGGGAAATGCGAACAGAGGGGACATGTGGCAGAACCATAGTTATGATTCGCTGTTACTCCTGCGCAGTTGGTGCGGTTACAGTGCAACATATTCCTGGCGCTATATAAATTACGATTACACACTGGAATTTCTGATTGTGGGAGCGTATTTTTGTAAATTTAGTTGTGTGTGTGGGTACTTAGCGTATGCTTGTGTGAGGACAGCAGCATGACGACCATGTTGAAAAGAATCATATGGAACCAGTGGCAGGATCGGCCATTGTGGATTTCCATTGCCACTGCTGGCCGTTTGTCATGACATTACGATATGGCGATTGTTGTGTTCTGCATAGATGTAGTGGGCAAACTAAGCGCGAGAAAACCTATTGTGATGTCATCAGCAACTCTGTTATATAATCATTCATACATAGGGCTATGTCATGTAGGGTCTGTGAAAATGATGGGATTTGTACTTCAGTGAAGAGATAAGTTATGATTAGCCTGGTAGGCATGAAATTGGTCCAATGTTGCAGTTTCTATAGCGCGTAAACTGCAATGAAAAAACTACTGGTAAAAATGGGCCGGCTCCGGAGAAAATACAGTATTACAAGGCACCTGAAAGCACGAAAGAGAGGTCGCAGGGGGAAGAAGACAAGAAAAATGCATGGAGAACATGCACCGAGTGTTTCAAAGAGGTGGCTAGAGAAGCATACGTGTGATCATGGAACGCCAGGCTGCTTAGCTTGTGTGACCAATGGTGTGATTCCAATATTGGTCACACATTTTCTTATTAAATGGAGGCGAGACAGGAAGCTACATACCTGCCTAGTACCTACCAAATTGTAAAGAATGAGGCAAAGAATGCTTGACATTCAAACATGCTTATAGAATTATAGGTACTTATTCTTGAGGTAGCATTTCATTCCTACTCTCATTACTTATCTTGCCTGTGTAGAAGGCGCCAACACCAAGGGAGGCAAAAAAAAAACAGAGGATGGCAGCCACAGAAGCTCTGCATGAGTGAATTTTGCACGAGCATAAGGTAGGAACAGAACATAGAGGATTTTTGGAACCACATTATCTCTCAAAATGGCCAGAAGCACAGTACTCGATATTTTATAGTGATCCGTCTTGCTCTTCTTTTGCACTGCTTCGACTTTCAGCTAACTGAACCACCACAAGAAGACCTGGTTGCCGAGCTGAAAGCCACCATCTAAAAACAAGCTAAATAGCTTAAAAAACTTCAGCGAGAGCTTATACAGGCAGTGTACCTTAAGAAGGATTAACGAATGCTCTGCTGGAAAAGATTGGTGAGTACATAATGCACTTCTCAGTAACCTATCTCCCTACAACAAGAAATAGTGGCCACCATAATAACATCTCTGCTAGGAGCCACAGCAACAGATTGCAATCGGTCGGCTTCCTTCTCCAATTTGGTACTCATTGGCTTAAATATTTTTTTTTCATGAGCACTGGAGAGCACATGCACACTTTCCGATGGCGTGCCACTGCTGGTACTTCTTTGCCATGAATAAGAATATGCTCCCGCTAGATAATAAAGCAACTCGTCGTTTTATTCATTCCCAAAGCACGTGTGGATAACGAGCTATTGTTTCAACATGCCAGCTACCTGCAGCACTGCCATCGAAATGTGTGCATGCATACGTAAGTGATGAATTTAGAATGATTTCATAGATCTATTTACTCTGTGCTGCCCTTGCAAAAATCACAATATTCCACCGGAACGAAAAGGGGAACCGCGGGGCAAGAAGCCAACAACATAATAAACCTAATGAAAGCATAGGGAAGGTTATTTGTAGCTTTAATTGAAGTGTAGGTATCGTGAAGCAAAAGGAAATGAAAGGGCTGGAAAAACAACTTGCTGCTGGTGGGGACTGAACCTACAACCTGTGCTAAATGCAGCATTATACAAAGGTCGGGAGTTCGGCCCCCACCAGCGGCGGGTTGCTTTTTCATCCATTTAATTTTCCTTTACCATTTCTGCAGCTTAATTTAAATTGGCAACTAAACTTCCACAATTCTTTATTTGGCTATTATCTGTTGACTTCTTATAGTTGGGATATTCCACTTCTTAGTCATGATATTTGCTAGACAGGCTGCCATGATGGCGTCGTGGCTTCCGCGTTGCGCTCCTAAGCTCGAGGGGGCAGGACCAAATCCTAACCATAGCGGCTCCATTTCGATTGGGACAAAATGCGAAAAAAAAACGCTCGTGTACCATGCAGTGGGTGTGCGGTAAAGAACCCCAGATTGTAAAAATTAATCCGGAGTCCCCCCACTACAGTGTGCCTTGTAATCGTGTCATGGTTCTGACAGATAAAACTCCAGAATTCAGTTTAATTAATTTAACAGTTTGTTTGACAGCCTGCAGCACGTAAAGCCATATAGAATTACGAGCTAGTTCTTTGTGCATTTTTGACACAAAGTTCTTGTTCATAAAAATTGCTGTTGATATTCATATCCAGGATAATCTTTGCTTGATGCCAAGTTATTTGTTAATGGCCACTGTGGACGTGCCCTAGTCATACCTGGCGACCCTCCCGAATGTTTCTTAGAGTTTACGAGTTTGAATTATCGTGGGCATAAATTGTGAAGCCACTGGCCTGTAATAACTGAAGCTGGGTAGCTTGATCATTTAGCACCCGCCGTGGCTTCTTAGCGGCTATTGTGTTTGGCTGCTAAGCACGAGGCCGCGGGATCAAATCTGGACCCCAGCGGCCGCATTTCGATGGGTGCAAAATGCGATAACACCTGTGTCCTTAGCTATAGGTGCACGTTAAAGAATCCCAGGTGGTCCAAAATATTCCGGAGTCCACCACTACGGTGTGCTTCATATTCAGATCGTGCTTTTGGCCTTTAAGAAAACACCAAAATTTATTATTATTTTAATCATTTCAGTGACGTTGCATTCTGAAGGTACTTTAGTTCAGCTTGGTCAAGGAACTAAGCTCACTATTGCTGACAGTAGGGCCTGTGTGTCCGCCACGCCTTCTTTTGTCATGGTGTTTCTAATTCCCTTTTGTCAAGATGTACCAACAAACCTACATCGCTACCCTTGCATGATGGCACCTTCTTCATGCTTGGCATACCTTTTGGAATCCACTAACTTTGTGTACTCACCTGTTCATGTTTCTGAAGCAGTGGCGGGCGGTAATGAACTTTTTCTGAAAATTGAAGTGTACAGCAGTCTTTTGTTCGTGTTTATCTGAACAGCGCATTAATGAATTTAAATGCAGGGATTGCTCATGGCAAGGCAGAAAAGGAGGCCGAAGCCAGTGCCCGCGCTCTCCATGGAAATCGTGCAGAGAGCATGTGCGCCGAGAACTTTTCTGTGGGCCACCAGTTCCCACTAGAGGACTTGGGCGCTCTTGAAAAAACTAACCAAGCGACCAGCACACCATCTTTGAATGAAGGTACTGTTATTCCTGTATGCCTATCTGTTTTTGGACTGCTTGCTGGCCATTTTTTCACGGCCCATGAGTATAACTCATGTTAAAAAATGTTATGCACGTGTGACCTGATAAACGAAGTATGTGACTGACTGGGAATAAGGCAAATTATTAACAGCGGAGCTGGTTTTGTTGAGCGTAATCTGTCTGTCGTCAACAAAAAATGTGGACCGATCCTGGAGGTAGTCCAGTAGGGGTCCAAGCACAATGGCACATACTCCTCTGAACTAACGAAGCTGAGCCTGGCTAAATCTAGTTATGCATGGTTGGTACTACTTAAGCTTAGACAGTCATCGATAGCCAATCAATAACTAATCGATCAATAATCAATAAATTCCGGGAAATGCTGGGGATGACTTGGTAGTGCTTAACCTAGCCCAAAAGCCAGGACTAGCTAGGTGCCCATCAGCTACGCTGTCTCTTTAGCATTGCGCCTCCATTGCAAGCTACGCAATTTTTTTACCTGCACTGTCTACGGGAGTGTAGCTAGTGCAGGAAGTCAACATTTTATTGCTGTATAAAAAGTGCTGCTCCACTTACCTGCACGAAGCGATTACTTAGCAAAAGTGTAGCTTGAAAACTACACTTTCTGTGCTGCAGTTTCAGTAAGTGTATGTAACATACAAGTATACGGACATTACAAATGCAGGGGCCGTTTTGTCTGCTACCGTTGTACTGTCAATGTACAGTCGCGAGCAACAGTTTGGGGACCAAAGGTGCCGCGATATTCTTTTTTTTTTTTGCAGTCTGGGCATTCCGGCTGAAACCAAGAGCACACATCTACATGCGCGTGTTTGACCAACACAAGGTACTCAACCAATTCCAGGCAGCGGAGCTGCGTTAGAGTATATGTAGCATTCCGGCTGAAATCAAGAGTGCACACCTACGTGCGCGTGTTTGACCCAAAACAATGTATTAAACCAATTTCAGGCAGCGGAGCTGCGCTAGAATATGTTATTTTTTTGCTGATGCCGTGGTCTCTAATTTTCTTCTTGCGACTGTACATATTTCTCCTACTTGCCTTGTTTACTTTCTGCAGACTTTGATAACTGCTTACAGCTTTTGCAAAGCCACTGCATGCTTGATGTCATTGGAGATAATTTTACTTGTGAAATGTGTGTGTGGCGTCACACCTCATATGCATCTGCAATTGAATTGGCTAACAGCGGAATTAATACAGTCAAACCTCGATATAACCAAGTCGTACCTGCAGCAAAAAAATTTTTTAAATCGTCAATTTCGTTAACTTGAGATATTAAAGCTTTAGCTGCAAAATAACTCCAAACTGACAAAACATTCTTTGTGGATTGTACCTTATCGGCAAGCATATCTAAATAATTAAATTGCAAGTAAGTCAGGTTTGATGAAAACAAGTAACAGTGCTAAGCAACGGGACATGACTGAGACAGACGAAGCGCTGACTTTCAACCAATACTTTATTGTGCACACAGCAACATATACAAGGGGCTTGAATAGGCAGGAGGGAGAGAACATATAGTAGGAATACATTATCAGGAAGATAGCCAAGATGGAGAATGCAAACACAGCACAACTAAATGGTCATCATCATCCACGTGCAAAATACGCGAGTTCCTTCGGACAAATTGTTGACGCGTTTCGTTCCTGCATGAAGAAACTAGAACTACTGAGTTTCCCGATAATAACAAACACGTTCTTTGATCTTTTACTGTTTTATCTGACCATGTACGTGCTGATAATATGCCCTAACACTCCAAGAAGAGCCTCGTACCTTACAGCTTGGCGCATTCAAAACTTGTGAAGCGTGCGATTGCCAAATTTTGTTTAGGGGCTGCCTTGGCACAGTCGTGCCTTCACACAATGTGCAGCTGTTTTGACTCCCAGGTGCTCGGACGGCGAATGGCAGGCTACCTGGACAATTTAGTGTCCACCATTGTCAATGTCTTTAGCAGACTTAAAAGAGCCAAAACCTGTAAAACGAGAAAAGCGAAAAGAGAAAAGCTTGCATTCGATGTGAAATATGATGTTCGCCAGCATTGTTGTTGATCCCAGGCATTCTGTTCGCTGACGCTCTCGTACATGCCGAGCCACTCATCCACGTCAACGCTTTGTCCCAAAAGTCATGTTGCTGTGGGGGGTGATAAACCTGGTGGTGGTCGCAGGCGTAGCTGGCGGCGACGGGTTGTCCCCTGGCAGCATGGAGGTAGACTCAAGGTTGTGTCTGCCCTGCACCTCAACCAAATTAATGTTACGTGGCAGCAGAGTAGGAAGACTATTTACATGGTGTATTTACAACTGTAGCAAGCACTGGCCAACATCAAGCAAGACACGTCGTCATCAGCTCACAAATTGACCTCTTATGGGTGTACGTCTCACTAAATCCAAAGGCTCCAAGCACCAGCTCTAAGCACATACAATGGAATCTCGATATAACGAACTTAGGCGACCGCGGTAAATCATTCGTTATTGGGAAAGGTTGTTATAGTGAAATCCGCAAAATTATCCATTCCGCCCATCAACCCATCAGTTCATAAGTTGTCACAATTTCAGCTATCCACAAAAATGTCGCTGTTGGCTCTTGGCACGCGCTGTATAATTTTCCATAGATCCCGCTGCCATGCACCACCGATCCACGGTATAGGCTCCGCTCAGTGAAGCTTGCTGCGATTGCTGCGCCATCTGTCGCAGCGCCGCCAACAATAATGAGACGGCCAAAGCGCGCGGGGTCGATTCGTAGGCGCGGCGTCCATGGTGCTGTTCGGGCTTTTCTGGCGTTGAGACAATGTTATCCTTCAGCTCGATTAATTCTAATCCATCGACTGAAAGCGTACGGAAGAGGAACAAGTGCCGGTACTGCTGTGCAAAAGACTGCGACAGCCACGAAGGCCAGCCTGGCGTGAAATTTTATACCGATTTCCTGACCGCCCGTGGGAGCAAGAACTACGAAAAAGATGGATTGTTGCTGTTCGAAGATTCAAGTAATTGTGAAAACAGCGTTTTCCTAGTGTCAATGTAACTATATGCTTTAAGGTCTAGTCAGGTCCAGCTGCTTGAGGTTCTGCAACTGTATTTGTGTGTTTAGCGCGGTTGGAAGTGTATGGAGCACGTTTTGCACAGCAAGCTTGCGTAGCGCGAAATTTTACGCGCGCATTCGTGCCTCAAATGCTCTTGTAGGCTGCATGCGAATCTTTGTTGATTTGCTTGCATGCGTGTAGTCCGGTAATTAACTGTTAAATTGAATTTTTCTGTGATACTTTCAGCGAAGTAAGTAAACTCGGTTTGCGTTGATTTTGGGGGTAGTGGTGGTGCGTGTAACACCTAAACTTCAAATGCCTTCACCAAGTCGCGCCTGCCGTGAGACTGCTCGCTCCGATCATGTCAGCGCTTTGTAGCGTGTTTGCCTCGTTGACCGTCACGTGAAGAAGTCATTCGGTTACTGCATGGGCGCTCTTGCTTGCGGCCGCATGCATAGGGCACTGTGTCGTCAGTATGAACTGCGTAGTATTCGCAACCATGCTCCTCTTGTTTTCTTCAGCGAAAACGACGGCTCGCCGTGGATGCCGAAGCAGACGAGCAGGATCTGCTGCAAACACTTGGTGAACGGCGCAAAATGCAGGATAGCAAGGAAACGTCGTATACTTGTTTCCCTTGCTGCGAGTGACACTTCGCCCTCAACTCGGTGCCGTCGGTCTCCTTCACGTCGCAAACGTGGCCCGCTACATACAGCTTCTCTCCTTTGTCAACTATAGGTGCATGAAAGTAATTTTCAATACAGCTTATCGGCTTAAAGCCGCAATACAACACACGCAATATTTTGACCGTCACGCGCGAGTTGGAACACGTTCAGTAGCTGCCGCGAAGGTCGGAGCGGCCGGCTCAGTGTTTCACATTCCTACCACCATTGGCGCTGCACGGCGTTTTGCCGTATGCGCTTGTAGCGCCCTCTGTTCACTGAACGGAGCCTATAACATTGAGTTACGCAAGTAAAACAGACACTGAGAAAACTACTGATGAAAAGGCAGCTCCTTGTAGCCTCCAAAGTGCAATCTTGTTGTTTGTTTTTCACATTCCTTGCCGTGGGCACTGCAACTGTCTCACTCGGGACGGACACCTGAACTATTACAATTAAGAGCGTGTAAACGACAACGTCTGGAAGGTGCAAAGTGCGGTCGTGCGGCATCCCCGAGAGTCCGGAGGTCACCTTTCTCCGCGCGTGTAGCTAGTACGGCATAGAAGCGTGAAAGAAGGATGAGATGAGTCTCCGCGTTGCTAAGCGTCACTTGTCTGGGCGAAGCATGCGCTCGCTTCTTGTTTGTTTTTCTTTTTCGCATTCCTTGCAGTGGACACCGGAACCAGTTCAAGTTTTCAACAATAGCTCATGTCTAGGAGTGTTCCAGTGTGCGGACTTGGGTATGACAGGCGGGAGCCATTCTCCACCCACAATGAGGATTGAACTTGCAGTTGAGTGAGCTTTTGCTTTTATTTAATAGGGAAAACATGTCAGGCATCTTGAACTCGTGAACACACAAAATCAAGAGGTCTCTTACACGAGGTTTTGTCTGTGCAGGTGTGTCGGCCGAGACAGCTGAGAGTGCTCATGCTCCAATGATGAGGATTGAAGCTGGGGGTGAGTGAGCATTTTTGTTCAGTTAATGGAGGAAACATGTCATATGTCAACTGTGGTTCTATTATGGCTGCATATAACTTTTTGTTACATATGCTAGTGCAATGAAGGCTTTGTAAAAAACCATTAACTGCACTCTTTTAAAGCAAGTATGCACATTATGCAAGTTCTTAGTAGTCCCCATGTGCTTTGTATAATAACTGCAATATTACAAGGTCCCTGCTGCTAACATGCACAAGTGTCCACTACTTCTCCAAGCAAAACTGCATTAAAGAATTTGCTTTTCTGGTGACTATGTGGACGATGTGGACAAGGTGACACACTGGATTAGGAAGCTAAAATTGCGACTGCATGTCAGGCTTCAATCGCACTAAAAGGTTGGTCTGCCTATGTGTATGTCCATATTTTCCTATGATTTATGCACCGAAAGCCTGCTATGGCCACTATATATGCTTAATCAATGTTGCCATTGTTTGCAGTGGAGGCCACAAGCATGGCAGGTGCCCTTTCACTCTCTGCTCCATTAGCTGTTGCTGTGTACCTGCAGGGTCGTCATGCACAGGTGGGCTGCTTTCTACTGTTGATGGACAGGTGAGGCTAAATTTTTCTTTCACTTTGTCTTAATAGACATGCTTCCCAATGGAATATCAGGAAAAAGGGTCCTTGTATCATCGATTGTTGCCGCACAAAAGAAATGTGACGTTACTGGTTAAACACTGTTGAGTCCTAATAAAGACTTTCATCGGCCTGAAGAAAAGCCAGCCTCATGTTTGTTACTTGAGACGGTTAAAGCTAGATAATGGATTAGTTTGAAATGTGACACTTGTGATCAGCAGAAAAAAAAGGGGGGGGGGGGCTTATGGAAAGGCACATATCAGCACCACTAATTGTTTTATCTCTGGATCCACACAACACAAGTAGCTGAATCAAAAATCAGAGGCTTCCTTATGACAGGACAAGAGACAGTTAAAATAGCCGCCTCCGCAGATGACATCGCCTTATTCCTTAGAGATATCAGCAGTTTATGTACATTCGAGCAGATTTTTCATAAATACTCGCAAATATCTGGTGCCAAATTAAACACAAGTAAGAGAAAAGCCTTAGTATTATGATCCCCCACAGAAAAGTTACCTGTAACCATACAATTACTAGACACAGTAAAGGAACTAGGTATGAATTTCAACAGAAATGTAATATCAGCAAAAACCTGGACAGAAGCGATAAGCTAATCTGAAAAAGATCCTTACAGAAGCAGCTAAATATGACCTCTCAGTTAAGGGACACGTAGAAATAACAAATACCAAAGTTTGTGCCTACGCATTTTATGCAACAAAAATAGCCACAATGCCAAAACAAACAGCAGCAAAATTAACCAGCATCACCTCTAGTTTTTTATAGAACCAAAAACCGCCACCAATACAGAAACATATCCTCCAACTACCAGCAGACAGAGGAGGACTAAGTCTACCGAACATACCCATAACTGCACGCATAATAAGCAATGGCAATACAGACATTAGCAGATAACTTCACGTACCCCGGAAGAAACTTAATGATATTTTGGTTAAACACTTATAAAAACACATAATGGACCCATAGCCGAAGAATCCCTCTCCTTTTACAGAGCAGTGACCGGAACCAAAAAAAAAACAATAATTCAAGAAACACCGACACTAGATCTCAAGAAAACTTCTGTAAAAGCTTTCAGCGAAGAATTCGCGATCCTCAACCTATCAGACGAAGAAAGAGCGAAAAAAATAAATGGGCATACTTAACCAGAATGAGCATGCCCGCCGAAGTTAAAGAATTCTAATTGCGCAGACAACGGGAAATTCTACCTACAAGAGAAAGACTGGCCGCCCGGTGAATAGTCCCAAATGAACAATGCCCAAATTGTGAGGACACCGAAACAGTTGACCACGCCATTTTCAAATGTCATGCAGCCCAAGCCACTTGGAAGCTCGCAAAGAAGATACTGCAGATAGACATACCAAAAAAAAAAAAAAACAAGATCAGGAACGCGAATACACGACCTAATAAGAGCAATACTAATTATGTTTATATGGAACAGAAGAAGCCTTGCCGAAGCATCACAAAGACCAAAGAGGGCCACATTCCCACCCCTGAGGTAAAGAAGACTTCTAGTGTAGACGTTTATGAATGCACGAAGTGAACAAACAGGACAGTTTTGTGGAAAAAAATGGCACACACGGTTCATCACATAGAGAAACGGTAAACTTGAGCTGAATATTGTTGCCTTCTAATGAAAAAAAAAAGATACTATGAAACAACCTTTCCAATCTGGTTCCCACATGTGATCAAATGTTTTACTGTTGAATAACGAAGTGTGTAAAAGAAATTGTTTTGTTTGTATCCTTTCTTGTGCCTCAGTGAACCAAATTTGTGTATACCACACCGAGTTGTGCATCTGGTACCCCTGTGAAATGTAGAAAGTATTTTACGATAATAAACTTCCCCTCTTGTAGCGCATGCAGCTGGCTTTACCGGCCCTTACTACCTTTGATTCATAGTAGAAGCTAGTCGACGAGACCCCAACCAGCAAGCCCGACCTCGGAATCTGGACCCGGACCCGGCTGTTCCTAGACCCCCTTTGCACTGCCCTCGGGATCGGCCCACCTGGTAGGTCTCGCGGGGCTGCTGGCGGACTACCTGGTTGTGATCAGGGATCCTGCAGAGTGCTACCTGCTGGGTTGCACTACACTCCAGGGGTCTTCCCTGGTGGCTCTTGCTGAGCGGTTGATGAACCTGGCGCTGCCTGGGTCTTCATTGCCGCCTCCTGCAACTGCAGGGGCCCTACAAGCCTGCCGAAGAGTCAGTGTCATTCACTGATTCCTGGCTCAATCAGAGTGCAGCAGGGCCCAGCGCCAGCTGCCCAGAACTAGTACTACCAGAACCTACAAGAATCCCGGAGCCAACGCAGCCAGTGGCAACGCGGCGACGTCCTCATCCACACGGAGAACTTGAGTGAGACACCCTTAAGGGAAAACTATTTCCTATTCAATGCACCTGATGGAGATATTTCTATTGATGATTTGATTGATGCTGTGGAAGCCATAGCTGGGGATGACTGTGTGCTGGCACAGCAACATTTGGGGGTTCTAAGTTTTTAGTATGTGCTAGAAACTCAACTCAAGCAACCAGGCAACTCAAGCAGGTCGCAGAAGGCTTCCGCGTGAATTATGTTAATGTCCCAGTAGAAGCTGTCGGCCCACCTGTCGCATGTGTTAACGTATACCGGTTTCCGTGTATACTTGTCTGTCGACACCATGTCCATTGCTCTGCGACCTTATGGTAATGTTAAAAGTACATAATTTTCAAAGGTAGCAAATCTAAGCAACAAGTTGAATGGTGTGCGGGTCGTCCGCATCGAGATGACTAGGCCTATACCCAATTTTCTTACCATTCAAGGAAATCGGGTTATGTGTGAATGCCGTGGCATGCGTCGTGTGTGACGTCGTGTTTGCTCTCTATATGTGGTGATTGTAAAGGAGAGGGATACGCTTAATTCTGCAGCCCTTCAGGGAGCACGGCGCAGAACGCGCGTTTCTCTGCGCCATACGTTGGCTCCATGTGAAAGCGCGCGACCTTACTCGCACATACACTATACGGCGCGTGGCGACGATTTCATCGCCATTGGACGTCATACGGAACCTCACGGCGACGGCAACGACGACGGCAGAAATACGCTTGGAGGGTCCATATAATTGCCATCGCAATAAAACCAAGAAAACATTCGCTGTCACCTGAGAATGCTGATTCTGCAAGTGACATGGATGTCACAGATGCGCGGCCGGGAGCAAGTGGGGGAAGCCCTTTGCTTTAAACCTAGGTAACCAATGATAAAATTACAGCAGCGGCGTACAATAAATGTGGCTGTAGACGGTTCACAATTCAATTTAATTGACCATTCAAATGCAATTAGAAAGATTTCACTGTATTTCATTTAATGTTAGGGGTTTCCGAAATGCATGGAAACAAAAGCGATTAATTCGTTTCGCCCGAGAAAAGGAAAGCGATATTATCTTTGTACTAGAAACAAACTTGCGCACGCCACAAGAAGCGGCTACATTTAAAGAAACCAAAGGGGTAGGAAGCTTCTTTTCACTGACGAGCAATAGATCATGCGGTACAGGAGTTATTTTTGTTTCACACCGATACCGCGAAGGGACGTTTTCCACCTACGACACCGACGGCAGAATAACATGTGTGGGTATATTTTTAGTTGGCCGGAAAGTCCGATTTATTAATGTGTATGCCCCTGTAACAAGGAGATTAATTAACGAGCTTTTTAACTCTCTGGAATTATATGCCTACAAAACAACCTTGCGTGGTGGTTGGAGACTTCAACTGCGTCCTGGACACTAATAGGGATGTTCGCGGACCAGGGCAGGGGAGATCAAACTACCACGCCAGTGAATTGAGAAAACTCCTAACATTCCAAAATATGTCAGATGCATGGTTATGGTTACATGGAAACACTTTCGAATACACGCGTTCATGCGGACAAACAGAACGCAGGCTCGACAGAGCTTATTTGTCGCCTTGTCTCCTAACGGAGCTGGATGAAATCAAAACTATGAATGGCCCAGAAGGATCCCAGTGACCATAAACCGGTTAGCTTTACACTAAAGGGACAAGAAGGACCAGCTCACACCCCAAGAAAGTGGCGTATGGATGCGTCAATATTACACGACCAGACAGAATGCGAAGACATCAGGATGAAACTAAATAAGAGCGTGCAGAATAATAACAATAATGAAAACTGGGATGAACTAAAAGAAGAATGGAAAGCAATTCTGATAGAAGCTGGGAAAAACAGGAAAAGAAACACTAAGAACCTGAACGAAATATTACGAAGAATACGCATAATAGAAAGAGGAGGAGAGCAGACTTACTACATGCAAGAATACCTTAAGTGTCTACGCGCTAAGTATAATCAAAACATGAGAGAAATAAGACAAAACAAAAACCTACAAACAGAATCACAGAAATTTGATCCAACAAACTCCAGCCAAGCAGCTCGCGCACTGAACCAAGACAGCGAAGGGAAAAAAAGAATAGAAACAATACCGACAGACAAAAGCGAAATAACCAAAGATGAAGAATCCATAAAGGAAGTATTCCTGGAGCACTTTCAGAAAGTGTTACAAGGAAACAATCCCATCCAAGAAGGCAACACAACCAGACTGCTTCTTGTTGCCATAAGTGCAACAAGAAGATCAAGATCAACTGTTTGCCCCTGCCACAGAGGAGGAAGTATTAAAGACAATCCAGAAAACGACGCAAAAAACAGCACCCGGACCAGACGGCATCTTGACAGGGTTCTATGTTACCTTTTTTGACATAGTCGGGCCAAGATTAGTAAAAACGATAAACAACCTTATCACTCAAAAGAAGAAACACCCTTCATTCGCAAAAACAAGAATCATTTTACTGGACAAACCAAACATTGACTTATTGGATGTGAATGAATGGGTGGAGACCAATCACACTTCTAAACACTAACTATAAAACAGCAGCAACGATCCTAACACACTAAGTGAAAGCACTACCAACGATTATATCAGAACTACAAGCAGCAGCAGCAGTCCCAGGGAGGTCAATATTCGCGTCATTGACACGGGATACATTCACTTACGCCAAGCAAAAACAAATCAAAGGAGCCTTCATCACAATTGATGAGGAGAAAGAATATGATAACGTGAACCATCAATACATATACGAAGCGATGAGACAATTCGGCTTCCCTCAGGATTTCATCGGTATCATAAAAACACCACACGAAGCCACCACAAGTGAAATCCAAATTAACAACAAATTCACAGATAGTTTCGCAGTTACAAAAGGAGTTCGACAAGGCTGTGGGCTCTCGCCGGGACTCTTTGTCGTGACCTTGGATCCTCTCCTGAGAAGAGTCGAAGAAGAAAAAAGAATCGGCGGTTTCCCCTTATCGGGGACGGTGGAAATAAAGATTTCAGCTTTCGCGGACGACATATCTTTATTCCTAAAAGACGAATACAGCTATCAAACATTTTTGCTAATACTTGAAGAGTATGCAGTAGTATCCTGAGCAAAAATTAACCTGAAAAAAAGCAAATCACTCCGATTTGGAGCATTTATAGAAGCACCAGGCGAAGTGCAATTTCTGCAAGCAGCAAGTTATGGGAGTGTGGTTAAAACCAGCAGACATTTCGGCGAAAATTTGGGAAGAGCCCCTCAAAAAAGCGACCCCGGTGGTCGAAAACCCACGACACCAAGAACTGTCTACTGGAGGGAGCAGATGTGGAGAAACCAAATTATGTGCCCACGCCTTATACGTAGCAAGATTTACAAAAATGCCTCGACGACCGCCAACAAATTGACCACCCTCATAGGTAGTTTTTTTTAGAAACAAACCAGCACTAGTAACAAGACAGTCACTAGATTACCCCCGACTAGGGATACCAAACTTATCATAAACAGCGCGGACGCTCGCAGCAAAAACAGTCATCATATTCACTAACGCGAATCACTTCGTTGGAAGACCGCTATTGAGATATTGGATCAGCACTTCGCTTACGAAGCGATCACATTGGATCGCTTCGTAACAGCAGAAATCTGGAAAGGCCCAAGAGCCGAAATCCCGCTTCAATTCTATAAGGAAGCAGTCAACAAAAAAAAAAGCGATACAGCAGCTCTGCCCAGAAACCCCACTAACAGAAGTAAAGCCAGCAGAAATATGCGCAGCAACGGTTGTGAAGGAATTAAAAATTAACAAAGGAACGAAATCTGCCCCGCAAAAACTGAAATTTTGGAAAACGACGCAACTACCGAAGGAAGTAAAAGATTTTGAGTGGAAAAGGAAGTGAGGCGTTCTCCCTACAAACATAAGATTAGCACGGTTTGGAATCACACCATCAGAACAATGTCCCAACTGCAAAGAACCAGAATCACAAGGGCATGCATTAAAGGAATGCACTCCAGCCAAAGTAGTTTACAGTATAGCCGCTGCCACCTTCAAAACAAATCTAGCCAAGGCAGAGAAGAATAAAACGCTCGTCGAAAAATTGCTGACCCTTGTGATAATGTATAATTTGTGGAAAAGAAGAGGGCTAGCTGAAGTCAGGAAAAATCCCCAGAAAGCGGTGTATCCGGTTTTTGAGAACACACGAATTATGATGTGCGAAATATTACCCAAAGAACTAACAAAAATATTGAACGGACCATTTCTTAAAAAAAATGGCTCACGAGATTTTGGATATTTAAGGGAAATACAGTTGAAATATGCATTAATTCATTTTAATGCACCTTTTACTCTTTGAAGTTCGCAGAAAAACTGGAATTATGTGAACCCAACATTACAAAACCAACAACATTAAAAGGGCAACAATATTGTGAGAAATAACTTAAGGCTGAGCCAGTTGCATGGGAGACCGGAAAAATGTACTGTTACAAAAGTATAGTGTGTAATAGGAGTGAAATTGTAAACGCATACCAGTGTGTGTAGCGATTGTGTCAAGTAAAAAGACGCATAGTGCATAGTATTGTAATTACTAATCAATGCATGTATCAATTGTGTTGTATCAGTGAAAGTGTATACATGACAATAAACTTCTCTTGGTGTAGTACTGCGGCTGGCTTGCCCGGCCTTTGCTACCTTTTTCTTCTGAAGAAGCAACCCGTCTCAGCCGGGTTACAACTGCTGGCTTCACTCTTTGCGCTATCTCTCTGCACGCCTTTCCCGCCCCAACCCCGGACCGCTTCTGAACTGCCCTCGGGATAGGACTCCTGCCGACTGGACGGATACCTGCTGCCTACTGAGTTTGTAAGACTCAACGTTGCCCGTTTTATTGCGATAGCAATTATATGGACACTTCAACTGGATTTCTGCTGTCGGCGTCGCCGTCGTCGTGAGGTTCCGGATAGGTTCCAAGGGCGATCAAATCGTCGCCGCGCGCCGTATGTGCGAGCGAAAGAGCGCGGGGGACACGGAGAGCGAACGCACAGTGGAAAGCAAACGCGACCGTCGCCTGAAAGCCCGTGGGTGTATGGGAGGGAGGGAGGCGGGGCGGCGCTGTGCTCTGGCACTAAAGGCGTATCTTGCCACTTAATCTCCCACGCGAAAGCAAGAAACGGGAGGACGGGGGGTGTTGCGAATGTCGACGGTCCGAGCGGCCACGAAGGGTTCCATGTATGGTGCCGTGCCAGGTGCCAAGAGGAGGAGTTATCCAGGGAGATTAGAAAACTGTTTTATATACACTGTACATGGTGGTATTTTACAAGAAGAGCTCCATGATATTGGAGCCGTCTACGTGCTAACATATTTGCATGTAGTAGCGTTTACATCCCCGAGCGTTCTCTACATCGTCAAGCGTCTCTCCATGGTCAAGCTTCTTTATGGTCCAGCTTGCTCTACATGGTCAAGCGTCTCTACATGGTCGAGCCTCTCTTATTCCTTCCGTTTCCCTCTTTCACTCGACGAGGGAATACACTTTAGTTCTTTTAGCCAATGACAGTCTTTGATCAGGTGACCATATCCCGCACGTGATGTGTCGTCGTTTCCCGCCGGGCTCCGCCTCCAATCTTGCTAGGTCGCCTCCGTACACAGGCAGCGGTTGACACCTTGGGAACCGAACGTTGATGTGATTCCCCCGGGATTGCCAAACACTGGCCCCTTTCAAGATCCGCCTCTCCATAGCGGTCAGTTCGCGGAACCAGGGACGGCGGTGGCTGTCTCGAAAGGGCGCCAGTTTGGCGCGTCGCAATCGGCACCGGGCCTCATCGTGGTTCAGGCGGCGCTGGTAATTCACGGAACCGCACCGAAGGGGCGACGCTGCCGTTTAGCGACGCATGAGGTAGCCTGGAGACCAACTGCTAATCCCTCAGTCCCAGGTGACAATTCTCGGCCGCGAGAAAGGGGCGACAGGTTGGCGCGTCTGAGTCGGCGCCGGCCTCCTTTTGCCAGACACAACAGCATCCCCGCCGCCAGGTGATGCATCAGGAGGTAGAGTTGTTCCATGCAGCTCGGCCGGTTTGATGCCTGCTTTGCTCAAAGCCATGGGGCCGCTGCTTCCAGGAATGAGGATCTTCCGCCAAAGGCCTCTTCATAGGTGGGCTCTGACTGGACTGCAGAAATGCAAGATGACAAGCTCCAAGGAGCGACCTTTGTCAGCCACACACAATGCTGCAAGCGCCACTGCAAGCCACTCTCATCGCCAGACTTTACCAATTCCAAAAATCTGGCAGCCCCCTATCTAAAGAAAACCCTGAAACACAAGGTGCACGTTGATCCGGACAAGTACCAAAAGACTTCCGATGATGTGTCTTCACAAACAGACACCAACTGGGTTTATGTAATGAAGCTAAGTAATTATGAATTAGAGCTTCCACAGATCAGGAAGGCGAAGGGAGAGCTGGCCTTCGGTAATTTATAGTCCGTAACACTTAGCACAAGAGAGCTACATATTCATTACATAATGCCAATATACTAAATAAACAAATGGGCAAACCATCTACGACTTATTACAAACTCGTGCAAAAGCGGAGCTCATTAACTTGCGCAACTTGCGCGTGACCTTCTAAACTATTGCAACCCTGACACTAAGTCTATAGCTGACACCAAGTGTGCAGCTGTCGTCGCGTAAACACACCCGTTTAATTTGTGGGTCAAACCCGAGCCGAAAAGGCTAACAACTTAACAAAAGACTGCGGTATTCTTTACGCCTGTAAAACATTCAACACGCATCTCCCATAAATGAATACAAAAGAAGAAAACACTGCTACCCGTCTTCCTTGTTTACTTATTCTCGGGCCCCAATCGCACCCCTTTCTTTCAAACGCACTCGAGGGGGTCGCGCATTCCGGGGATTTCGCAAAGTGCCGTCGCCAAGAAGGCAAAACCCACTAATTTGCATGACACACCTTGTAGCTGCGACTTTCGAACAGCCGCTTCCAAGTACTGGGAGGGGAATGCATTGACAGAGCCTTCTCTTTTCCCCCGCGAGTGATAGGCCATTGTAACAGCCTACAGGACGCTTCCCTTTGTCCCTCTGCTTACAATGCGCTGTACGCGAGGCGGTTAGGCGACAGTTGCCATCCCTCTGTCTACAGTGCACTTTACGCGTTCCGGTCAGGCGACGGTCACTACGCCTGAGTCTTCGGGAAACTCTCCGTTTCGCGACGTGTGTCACGCCGATCCCCGATCTTAGCAAACGCCTAAGCTTGGGGTTTACCCTCCGTCGCTTTTTCACCGTCTCTGGCTGGATCGTGACCTTAGCGCATCTACTAATGTCGCCTTGGCGCTTCGCAAGTTTGACTCTAAGCGCCTCGACCGCGTTCGCCTTTCTTGTCCTGTGCTTACGCCTTTTTCGTTTGGCATGCTTCGCAGAGCCTGCGGCATCGGCACACGCACTTGAAATTTCGTTACCCTTTTGGGTTTCCCAGTGCGACTGCCGTTCTAATAGAGCATAACCAGATTTGATCTTTGAGCATGTTAGCTCGTCACCAAGTCTATCTTCAACTGGCCTAGCTCCATTACTGCCGTCGATAGCATGCAAAACTTCTCGCTGGCCTTCGAAGTCGGCCCTTGCTTCCGAAACAGTCTCGCTAAACGGCGAAACAAGTGCTTCTTCGCGCTTGTCACTATTTCCGTTAACGACGGGCACCACAGCCCTCTCAGCGCTGTCTGAACAATCTTTGTCACTGCCATCTTGGCCTTCGAAGTAGGCCCCTGGTTCTAGGGCGGGAAAACCACCGCTCTCTTCGGTGACCGCATTCACCTCGCCTCCGGCTACTAACACGTCTAACTCATCACTGCTTACAGCTGCCTCTGGAATCGTTCCATGGTCCTGTGACCGCTGCTCAATAGGGAATAAGCCTATCAGTCTCTGAGTCTCCTCACGTGCTTTTGCCCTGAAAGCTCCCTTGCTGGAGATGGATTTTCCCGGTTCCTTCAGCATTTGCTCCGACCTATTCGAGAAGCAATGCGTGACCTTGTCTGGCAGGCTGGCCGAAATTGCCGCCGCCGTACACACTTGGCCTAAAGGGCCTTCCGTTTCTGGTGCGGGAAAACCGCCGCTCTCTTCGCTTCGTGTGTGTGCCACTTTCATCACACCTTTTCCAGAGCTTTCTGCACTAGTCCTCTCGGTGCTACTGTTACCTGTCTTTTGGGCCTTCGAAGCCGGCCTGCCATGCTACCCCAAAGCGCCTGAACAAAGCCCTCTTAGCCCTGTCGTAGTCGCGCGCTTTCTCCTCGGACAAGCAATACAAGAAACACGCACCGACACTAAACGGGAGAAGTGCTCCTAATCGCTCGGCCCACAAGTCCCGGCTGACACCCTCTTTCTCACACACTCGTTCAAAACCGGCGAGGAAATTAACAATACCCTCGTCTGTCTCGAAAGTGTGGAGCTGGCGTCGTGCTATCCGCCATCTGAGCATCTGATTTTCCCGTTCGAGCTCTTTCATCCTAAGAGCGTGCCGTTGCGCTGCTTCTTGCTCGCGCCTCTCGCGAATTTCGGCATCGTGCCTGCGCCTTTCTGCTTCTTCACGCTCGCGCCTCTCGCGCTTCTCTACAGCTTCAAGCTCGCGCCTCCTGCACTCCTCTGCCTTTTGCTTTCTTTCCTCTATTGTCTCAAAAGCCTCATCAGCTTCCTCGACCGTCACCTCTTCTACCTTCATGACGTCGAGAACCGCTTCTTTCGTTTTTGCGGAGTCGACTGAAATGCCTAACTCCTCGCAAATTAGAAGGAGGTCCTGCACTCTGAATTTCTCCATAGCGATCTCGTTTGCCTTCAAAATTCACCCTTCCTAAAATTCGCTATTTAAAGAAGCTGAATTTCCCAAAATGGTGCCCGGCAGAAAACACAAAGTTACTCTCCTAGCAACTACCTACTTGTACTAGAGAGTTCTGGCGACATGAAGCGCAAACTCAGGCACTAAGCCCGTCCTTATCGCTACCATCAGGAGATCGCAGAATTTCTCTCTTCGTTCCTTCTTATGCAACAATTTTCCTGGCCTCTCCGGCCTTCTCCCAACTCACTTCCTCATTCTGTAAAAGCTCCTATTGTTGACTTTTGCCTACCGCAGGGACAACCAAAATGCCCATCGGCTCACAACTTTTGAGGAGTTTCTGGATTTCGAACTTATCCGTATTTACAATGCACCCTGTGTTTCTTCCCCTTAGTAACTTAGCCCACGAGACACTATATTCTTGGTCTGTGAGAGGAAATCACTAACAACACCAAACTACCATTACCGACTTAGTCACCTGCGCTAATGAGTCTGGCGAAAAGAGAAGCAAACACGTAGCACTCACCACACCGATGTAGCCAACGCCGGCCGATCCCATAAGCTGCCAGCCACTGTTGCGAAAGTCGACGTCCGCGCGCCCATGTAGGTTCCATGTATGGTGCCGTGCCAGGTGCCAAGAGGAGGAGTTATACAGGGAGATTAGAAAACTGTTTTATATACACTGTACATGGTGGTATTTTACATGAAGAGCTCCATGATATTGGAGCCGTCTACGTGCTAACATATTTGCATGTAGTAGCGTTTACATCCCCGATCGTTCTCTACATCGTCAAACGTCTCTCCATGGTCAAGCCTCTTTATGGTCCAGCTTGCTCTACATGGTCAAGCGTCTCTACATGGTCGAGTCTCTCTTATTCCTTCCGTTTCCCTCTTTCACTCGACGAGGGAATACACTTTATTTCTTTTAGCCAATGACAGTCTTTGATCAGGTGGCCATATCCCGCATGTGATGTGTCGTCGTTTCCCGCCGGGCTCCGCCTCCAATCTTGCTAGGTCGCCTCCGAACACACGCAGCGATTGACACCTTGGGAACCGAACGTTGATGTCGTTCCCCCGGGATTGCCAGACACTGGCCCCTTTCAAGATCCGCCTCTCCATAGCGGTCAGTTCGCGGAACCAGGGACGGCGGTGGCTGTCTCGAAAGGGCGCCAGTTTGGCGCGTCGCAATCGGCACCGGGCCTCATCGTGGTTCGGGCGGCGCTGGTAATTCACGGAACCGCACCGAAGGGGCGACGCTGCCGTTTAGCGACGCATGAGGTAGCCTGGAGACCAACTGCTAATCCCTCAGTCCCAGGTGACAATTCTCGGCCGCGAGAAAGGGGCGACAGGTTGGCGCGTCTGAGTCGGCGCCGGCCTCCTTTTGTCCCGAAGGACAGCCAGACACAACAGGGGGCAGCTTCTCCTCTGCCAACAACTTCTCCTTTGCCCGACGGTGCCGGTCGCCCGCACCGTCTCTTATCTCCACACGGCTCCGACCTTTGTATGCGCTGTGTATTCGCCGCTCAGTTTCCGTTGAAGCGATAGACCGTGCGAACCTGCGCTTGCTGCCAGCGTTTTGACAGTCGTTGGCTACGGTCATTCAGTGTGATCTATTCATGTTTGCTTGTGCGCGCTGACACCACGATTGTTAATTCAGTTAGTAAGCCAATGTGTCCAAGTTTATGCAGCCGATAAAACTACTATCCCTACTCCGAATAGCTCTCTACTAATTTGCTATCGCAATCGATGCTTCGCGTTTCGGGCGAAACTGCGACATTTTTTCTGCTTGCTTTATTTAATGTAGTACTCTCTCTTATTTTTAGTCCTTTAAACTTGTAAGCTTAACAGTTTCCTTTATCTTGTATGTTAACCGTTTCCTTTATCGCATGCCGTAACTTCTAGTGCGTTCCTATATGTTGTTTCGACTCCTTCGCAAGCATTTTCTTTCTGTACTTTTTCTTTTCGCTCCGCGGCCTTCGTGCCGCGGGGTGTTCTTTTTTTCTCTGTACTTCTTTCGTGCGCACGCTCTCGCATGCGGTAAACCAGCCGTATCGCTGTGAACTGCGGCGAGCTAAACGCTCGCTCGCGGTTCGCGGACGGCCTTGTTTATCTTTACTTTTTCTGTGTTACTGTTTGCTGTTTTTGTGTAGGTGGTAACTGACAGTTCGCAGTCGACTGCGGTGAGACACTCGCTCACTTGTAGCATAGTCCCTCAATAGCTTTTTGAGGGACCATGCTTGTAGATAACGAACACACTTGTATATCCTTTATTTCTATTTGTTCCTCCTTTTTTTACGGCGAAGCTGTTAAGGGCTCAGCCTTCGATGGCCGTGTCTGCATGTAGAAAAAAACTTTTATTGGCCGTATGCTGTATGTGCGAGTGAAAGCGCGCCTTCACGGGGAGCGAACGCGCGGCGGAGAGCAAACGAGACTTCTTCCGTCGCGCGATAGGCCGTGGGGGTATGGGGGGGGAGGGAGGGGAGGCGAAATTTAGCTGCGGCACCACAGAACACCCATACAAACTTAGAGAAGGGAAACTGTACCTTCCACAGTGCAACGGAAATAAGCGTAGCGGTGGCGTTGTGAACTAAAGTATGCGACCGAGAGATGGCGCTGGCAGAATCGAAACTAATATCATCATCATTACGTAGTGCGCAATATGGCCGTTACGGTAGCGGTTTGTAGGGCTGGTCGCGCTGCTCGCTCGCTGGTTTGGGGCGTTTTGTTACCGCTTTCGG
Source organism: Dermacentor silvarum (assembly GCF_013339745.2). Classification (NCBI taxonomy): domain Eukaryota; kingdom Metazoa; phylum Arthropoda; class Arachnida; order Ixodida; family Ixodidae; genus Dermacentor; species Dermacentor silvarum. The sequence continues at coordinate 15,161,967 of NC_051162.1, forward strand.
GGCGGTATTCGTGTGTACTGTACTCTAACATGACTACAGATATCTGTATATGTCGCCAGGTGACCGAGAGGCCTCAACTGGCAATAAAACACGTCAAACAAGTAAGCTTACATTGTTTATTGTAAATGGTGAATGAGGCAGTACATGCTCACAATTTTCATACAGCTCAGGTGGACTTAATGTTGTCCGTCAGTGAGTTTACAACATACAGAAACACAGATGACCATCTATTTAATGGAACGCAAAGCTGAAATCGAGCGAAGTTTTCTCATCGTGTTCGGCGTGCCGTAAAGCAGGGCGAACGAAGGTTCAGACAGTGATATGTATGCTGAGCTGCCCTCGTACTTGTATTGCATACAGTGCTGTTTGACGTTTTACATTCTCTGCGTTCGACGATTTCAGCTAGATTAAAGAAAGGAACATAAAAAATGCTGGGCAAAAATGTACTGTCAGCAAGATAAGCTCGAGCTGCAATGTCCCATTGCTCTCGCAGCACAAAGTGTAGAAGAAGAGGGGGGGGGGGGCGTTATGCTAAATTTTACATCACATATTTTCTGCTCTGGATATTCTTCTGCTGCACATTTAGTGCGTAGGTGCGGCAGTAAAGGCTTTGACACAAGTGGAGTACTCGTAGGGAAACGAAGGAACGTTATGGAGACATCAGTGCTTAGAAGGACTTCTGGAAATATTGTGTGAATAAACAAGGCCACTAAATCAACATATGAGCAAGCCCAATTAATGCTCACAGATCCTTGGAAAATGAAATTTGTGGTTTCATGTTGAAAAAGCATCTCGGTATATGTATTCAAACAGGACAAAGAGGTTGCAAGGAGATGAACACTTCAGTTGAGTAACAGGTGAGCAAGCGAAGCCTCAGCTTGGAGCCAGCGTTTCACCAAGCAAACATATTTGTGAGGGCCGAGACGAAGACAAGTTCCCATGCTGAGGTTTCCCGTGCTCGTCCACTGTTGATTAGCTGAATGTTAAAATCTTTTTGGGAGCACACTGCGCTCAGGTTTGTCATCTGCTGTTTGAAGAGAAAGAATATTAGTTTTTAGTGATTTCTCAGTTTGTGAAGTGTGAAATAGGCTGGCCGGTTGTGTGAGCTTGCCTTTTCTAGATATCTCTTATGGTGCAGTACTAGCCTAGTTATTGATTTCATGCAAACTGTATATGAGCCTCTTGTAGCAAACAAATGTAAAAATGCGCATTTCCAGATATAATTCTAATCTTAGCACTTGTCATGTTAACGTTCCCTTAGATTTTGTCATGTCATATAAATATCTCCGTGTAAACATTACAAATAACTTAAATTGGACCATTAATATAGAGTGCATCATTAGTAATGCTAATCACATGCTCGGGTACTTATGGCGCAACTTCTCCAAAGCACCGTCTACTTTAGAACTACAGCTTTACAAGACTAATTCGCTCGAAACTTGAATATGCATCTGCAATATGGGATGCCAGTCGCGTTAATCTTATTACTTCACTTGAACTAGTACACAGTAACTCTACTCGTTTCATTATTTCTAATTACAACCGTACCGCAAGTATAACTTCAATGTAAGCTAGCCTAGCACTCATTCCACTAGCTAATCGCCGCAAAGTCGGCCATCTTTTGCTATTTCATAAAATTTTCTATCGCACCACACTTCATGACGACTTCATACTGCGGCCTCAGTGCATTTCAAACTGCGTCGATCATCGCAGTAAGGTAGGAATTGATTCATGTAACACGAAGTCTTTCTTTCATGCCCCGTACATCTCAGAAATGGAACCACCAAGTATGGTAGCCATCACAGATAACAAACTTTTTGCAAAACATTAGCTAACATTGTATAATCAGGAGAATATAAGAACTCACTCAACTTGTTTGTTCTACTCTACTACTTCGTAACCACTCCCCTCTTTAATGCCAGGTGGCCCTGAGGGTACTTTAAACAAAAAATAAATTGAAGAGCCAGTGTTTCAGTCAACATGAAATGTCATTTTCTTAAAATTGCATTTAGCGCTTTTGATCATTTTAAAATTCTTTGCATTTTCATGTAACAAAGCATCGTTGTGAGGGAGCATGTGATACTTCGTGGTACTAATGGCCGTCAAATTTATTTGCAAAGAGCAGATGACAGAGTTTGTGCATTAGCAAGTAGGAGCTTGCTACATTGTTTCTGTTCTGGTCGTCACGGCTATAATGACTGGAAAAGAAACAAGTTGGGACTCAACATGTTACTTCCCCGATTGTCATAAAACGCCCTTAAAAGCAACTAAGCTTGTATGTCAAATTTCTCATTCCCGCTCGGTACGATACAGAACTGTAGACTGCTGCTTTCCTAATAGGGCTCACACCTCTCTATCTGGTAAACTTCCAAACATTTCATAGTCAGGCACGTAGTTCAAGAGGACCTGTTGTCATTATGGTGACAGTTGAGCATCTTGTGGCTTAGCGTTGGCAGCTTGCAGACCAATAATCTCTCTTTTGTCCGTCTTCCTGAAAAGAGGAATGACAAAGCCATGACACATATGAAAGCAAAAAATGGTGAAACAAAAGTTAGTCCCATAAATGAAAAAATCACGGTTCTAGTTGAAGTGTTCAGATACATACCCTGTAATGATTCTGGCCCTTGATGTTACTTCCAGTGGTGACACATTCACGGTTGACTTGTACGTCCAGAGACAATAGAGTCCAAAGGGATGAGTCCAAATATGAGCGGCGTCTTGGAGGCTGTAGTCGAAAGGAGCCTCAATTACTATGGTGGAAGTGTCCTTGAGTTTGTTGTGATTCATGTATGACAGAGAACAATGCACAAAACGCTCCATGACAGAAAAACGCACACACCAACACTGTTTTGAGTGTGCATTTCTTTCAGCGGTGTCCTTGTGTGGGCTGTGCTTAGTCAAGCCTCTATTAGATGACAATTGTTCGGCCAGATACTAGTAATAAACACAGTCATTTTATTATGTCTCAAATGCAGTTAATCTAACTGTATGACCGGAAGTACACTTGTCACTAATGTGCAGTGAATTTATCGCGGTGTATCAATTATGCAGAAACAGCCAAAACTTCATTATCTATGCTGTACTCATGTTAGCAATTTTAGCAACTTGGCAAAATAGCAAGAGCCTCGTTTGAATTGCTTTGGAAGGGCAATAACTTTATAATTATTACTATTTTCTACTTTTAAGAAACGACGACAGGAATCTGCTTTATCCGCCTCGCACGCAAAAAAATTCAAAGTTGAAAATGCGAAGCACTGCTTTTTTACTCACCGGCGCACAAGCCCAGGGGCTGGCTGCAAGGTTAATCCGCTTTCGTGGGTAGTCTTCAAGCAGACTGTGCTCGGTTCCAGCGCTGAATTTTCGTGCTGGCCAGCACTTTTTTTTCGCGCAACACGTCATTATGCGGCCAGACGCGGCAGATCACAAACGGCGGAAGCCGTGCATGCAGCCGTTATGCTAGTGAAACGCCGCAGCTGATATAGTTTACCGTCTCTAAACAAGTTCGCTTGGTGGCAGCTATCGAATGTTTGACGCATAAACTGGCTGAGCTATTATTGATATCTAATTAAAACGAACCTGCGTGATGCTGTTTAAAGGAAACGACCACCCCGCTCGCAAATACTACCGCCGTACAATTTGAATCGATAAACGGCACGGACTGCAATCGATACCAGTGGACTGCTGCTGATCACACGTGAGTGAGGGCTCAAAGCCTTTATTCAAGTAACAAAGAACGGACTTTAATAACAGAAGTCAAATAAAAACAATAGACTACTTATTTTGTAAACAAATGACATCGTAATTGTGTTTGTCGGTTATTATATGTACATTAATAGATCAAATACTGAGCCCCGTTGAGCGCCCCTAGCAGAAAAAATACAAATTAAAGTATGCGACCAAATTACAGTAGCTCCACTTGCGCGCTTACGCTGGAACGCGCCGCGGTTGATTTTTCACCCTCTGTGGCCATTGGTGAACTCGAGAGTTTCCGGGGCCTGGCGGCACCAATGCGTATCTTGCGACCGGGCGCAAGGGGAACTGGTGACTCAATTACCCACGCGAAAGGAGGAAAGCGGGAAGGCAGCGCGGAAGGGAGGAGGTGCGGCTTTCGCTCCGCGAGAATTAACTGCGTACTTGTACTTTGCGCGGTCGCGCGCACCGTATCTTGACAGCGACCTGCAACACGGCTCCTACCTTTGTATGCGCAGTGCTTTCGCCGCTCAGTTTCCATTGAAGCGATAGACCGCATGAACCTTCGCTCGCTGCTGCTGGCGCGCTTGATCACCTCAGCGTTTTGATAGCGGTTGTGGGCGGTCGTCGAGTGTGATCCATTCATGTTTGCGTGTGCGCGGTGACACCAGCCTTATTCTTCAGTTAGTAAGCGAATGTGTCCAAGTTTATACAGCCGATAAAAATACTATTCTTACTCCGTATAGCTCGCTACTAATTTGCTATCGCAATTGATGCTTCGCAACGCGCAGAACTCTTATCGACGGCGACCGGCGTTTTGCTCGTGTTCAAACCGAACGCGCGCGGCGTTGGTGACGTGTTTATGAAAAACGTACCAACCTTTGCCGTACACCCATGGTGGTTGGTGTAGCGTATAGCGACCATAAGGCCAAGGAGCCTGTGGTCGCTAAATAAATGAAAGCCACCGGATCATACATATTTCTTATTCTGTATAGTTCAAATAACCAATTACACCATCACATCTTAATAGTCGAAATCTCCACCCCAGTGGAAGGGCTGACAGTTTTTTTGTGCGCGCTCCTGCGTGCGATTCGCTGTAGGCTGCGGTAAGATACACGCTTATCTGCAGTACACGAGCGCGCTTGTTTATCTTCTCTTTTTTTGCCGCTCTGTTTTCTTTTTCTCTCAGCTCCTGCTGCGCAGTTAGGCCAACGCGAACAAGCCAGCCCCACCTTCGAGCCCTCCAGACGTCAGGCCACCTAGCCGGATACCTGTCGCTCCACGCCCGCAAGCCCACCACAACGGGACTTCGCCCACGCACAGCCTGGATCGTAGCCGATGCGCCACGATACGGAATTAATAGTATTTTTTCCTCTCCCCAGCAGATTCAAGTGTACTGCAGAAGGCTGCTCAACCAGCTACCCACTGGCAGTCTGGACATCCAGACGGCAGTCTCTTCAGCGATACCTCGGGCAGCAACACGTCAGGATCATAACTATAGTCGGGTACAACTTAAGAAGACAGGAGGCCCCGCCCAGATGACCGAAGCGCAGCAGTTGATTTCCACCGTGACTAAAGAAATAGTCCCGCTGCCATGTTCTCCGTCGGCGGGGACACCGCCCGTCCGGCTCATGACGCAAGTCTTTAGTGCGCGCCCATCGGTGGAGGCTCGTATGCATCCGCCTTTGAGGGGGCAAATGCCGCTGCCTTCTAAAGTTGTATCCGACTATACACATTTCTGCACTCTTTGAATAAAATCCTGGGATACCGGCCGACATCGCACGGATGGCTCACTGGCGGCCAGCACGAAGTTAGCACGCGGACCCAGCACCAGCACAAGTGCACTGAATGCCCGTGTTCCTTTCTTTCCAGGAAGGGACTCGACAACCACCTGCAGGCACACAGGAGACGAGCGGCCGCGCAGCAAGCCTCGTCCGCAAATCAACCGGCCTCGCCAACGAGTTGCGACGACTCTAACGTTGATTCTCCCATTTCAAGCACGACCACGTCACCGGCGTCCTCGAAGGTGCCCACTCCTGCCTCAACGCCAGGTACGTCGAGACGAGGGAGCCCCCTGACTTTGACCTCTACACCGAATTTGACAGAATCAGCGTACCCTCAGGGGCGTCTGCGTAAGCAGGCGTTTGGTGTGTTGCGACACGACGTTCCCGAGAACATGAGGGTTGGACCCTACCGCGTGCAGCAGTGCGCGGCTTAGCCGTGTTCGGGGAAAAGGCGATCCTGGCATGGCCGAGTGGTTTTGGAGAGCCGCGCGAGAACCCACGCCGGGCTCTTGTCTGTTGTCTCAAGTAGGCTCCTGCAGCAACAGCGGGTGTGCGGCGACAATCCGCCGATGCGAAAGCGTGTGTGTGTGTGTTAGGGATATTTTGCTCAACCACACTGATGACTGAAGCGAGACACGTCCATGGGGGTGAAACCACTCCCGTGGCCGTGTAGCCGTGAAAGACTCCACAGCGGCTCGTGGCCAACCCCTGGCCTTGTGGCTTCCTTGCAATTTTCGTGGAGGAATGTGAACGTGCACACGAATCACACGGGTTGGTAGGTAAAACCGGCTTCGAGTGCTCGCAAAAAGACGTGGTATACAGGGTGTTTCAGCAAACACTTTCAAAATTTATTTAAGGTTCCCTATGGCAGATAGCCCAATTCTATTTAATGAACTGGTCTACTCGAAGAGGCGGACATTACTTGCACAAAAAATTACAATGCATAATCGACTAATCAACAAAAATACTAAAATTGAGTTTTTAACTAACTACCTAATGGCCCATATTGCAATTTACAAATTGTAACCGTGGAGTTTCGAGATACTGATTCCCGAACTTTGCGGAGAAATGCACATGGCGTTCCAGTTAATTTTGTGCTTCAATGCATAAAGCGACGTTTTGCTAAGAAACTAAGATTTCCAACGGTTTGGATTGGAAGCTAACACAACCAAATCCCGCACCTTGACGATTACACCCAGCTGTAAATTCAATAAAGCCAAGATCGTCTGCGGCTATGCACCGCCCCATAACTGTAGCACATGCTCTAACCCGACTACTCCATAAGGTCTACGTGCGGCGCTTTATGGCCAAGGTCAAGTTGGACCTGCGCCAGCGTCCTTTTATCCCGGCAGATGAATGTGCGGAGAGGCCACCTCTGCTTTGCCAGCACCTGGTGTGCAGACTGTGGCGGTTGCGTGCGAACCGTCCGACGGGAACAACAGTGAGTCAGTCCGGAAAAGTACGGGGGCTCGGCCGAAAGACCGGCGGCCTCTGCCGCCTGGTCTGTTGTCAGACTCTGAGAGTGAGGAGGAACCCGCGTTCTGCGGTGGTTCCTCCTCTATTGCTCCAAGTGATGGTGCACTTTTCCAAGGTTCTCAGAGGTCTATGGACGAAGAGTCCGATATTGTTGAACACACCCGGGTTCCTGCCACCTGAAATCCCGACCACCCCGAATCCTATGGTGCTTCAGTTAGTTGTCTTGCACAAATGCCGAGACTGTGGCAGAGGCTGCAGCACCAACATTGATTTAAGTCAGCACAGCCGGCATGCTAATAAGGAGGCTTACAATGCAGACATTGACATTGAACGTACAAAGCCACGATGGACACGGGAGGAAGAGTATCTAACGGCGATTGATGAGATACAGCTGAAGGGACAGATGGTGTATAACATTAATCAGCGGCTCGCACAGAAGTTTACGTCTCGCACCTTTGACAACATCCAATCCCACCGACCGGACCCCGACTACCGGATGATGATGATGTGTGGTGTTTTATGGTGCAAGGGCCAGTTATGGCCAAAGAGCGCCATGCCAGTGTTTGTGAGTGTGCAGTGGAGCGATGAATTCTGAGAAGTAGATGAAGTGTGGCTGTAAAGGGGCCTAAAATAATCGCTGTAAAATGCGTAAAATATACATGCACTAAAATCATGGCAATGACTAATGAGGTGTACTATGAAATGAAGAATGCACTGAGAAAGAATGACACGATATTTAAAATATTTAAGATGTAGTAGTTGGAAAGAAGCACTACTGCCTAAACAGAGCCCTTGAACCACAAGGGCCTGGAGGCATGTGCCTATACAAACTGCTATCACAGCAGCATCCTCTGGAGGGAGGATGCCCTATGAACTTATTGGGCTTATAACATGCAGTACCACGTCATTTAAGAAGGCGAGGACTGCTTTAGCGCTAAACAGCGGTTCCTCACCAAGAAACATACTGGGATGCAGAGGGACATGATAGCGGTAAGCTAAAGGGAAATGTTTTTTTCTATCTGCTTCGGCATCCCGACACTCCAGGAGAACGTGGAGGACGGTTAGCCTCTCACCACATCTACCACAGGTTGGTGGTTCATCCCCGGTCAACAAAAAACTATGGGTGCCAAATGTATGACCTATTCTGAGACGACAGAACAGGACATCAGTTCGCCGTGTTCTCGTTGCGGAGGGCCAGAAACCTAACTGTGGCTTAATCAAGTGAAGCTTATTATTTGTTCGTGCATCCCACAGACGTTGCCAATGGCTTCGCAATTTCTTACGGAAGAAATGTTTCAAATCTGTTGCAGAAACAGCAGCTGAAGGATTAGTAGCGTGCGATGTTATTGACGTAGCCATTCGGTCAGCTAGCACATTACCCTCAATGCTTCTATGGCCAGGCACCCAGCATATAATGATATGCTGGTTAGATACATACGCTCTACACAGTACGGAATAGAGCTCAATGAGTATAGGATTTTTCTGTTTACAGGGTGACTTTAAAGCGTTTACGACACTTAAAGAGTCTGTAAATATGATTGATTTTTGAAGTTTAGATTTCCTTGTATGCCTCACAGCTGACAATAGTGCATAGGCCTCAGCCGTAAAGATACTTGCTTCCGGGTGGAGTACGCCGGATTCCGAGAAGGATAGGCCGACGGCTGCATACGACACCCCGTCACGTGACTTAGAAGCGTCTGTATAAAACTGTGTGCATGTGTACTTGGACTGGAGTTCAAGGAAATGCATTTTGATATGTGCCTCTGGTGCGTGCTTAGTGACCTCCACGAATGATGTGTCACACTCTATGAGCTGCCACTGCCACGGCGGTAACAGTTTCGCTGGAGCCATAAGACAGTGTTCAAGCAACGGAACACCCATTTCCTCACTAAGATTCCGCACACGCAAAGAGAACGGTTTTCTCGATGCCGGTCGATTTTGGAAGAGTGTGGCAGTGGTCATGTCGTTTATGGTTGAATAAGAGCGATGTTCAATGTTCGCGTGTACTCTAAGAAAATATGTAAAACTATTATATCAACGCTGCAGATGAAGTGACCACTGATTCGACTCTACGTAGAGGCTGTGGATCGGACTTGTTCGGAAAGCACCGGTCGCGAGGCGGATGCCCAGATGGTGAACGGGGTCTAGAATTTTTAATGCACTTGGCGTTGCGGAATTATAAATTATAGCTCCGTAATCAAGGCGTGAGCGGACAAGACTGTTGTACAAGTTCAGTAGGCATTTTCGGTCACTACCCTATGTTGCGCGCGACAAAATTTTTAAAAGGTTCATCGTCTTCAGACACCTTGCCTTCAAATATTTAAGATGGGGGATAAAGGTAAGCTTCGAGTCTAGAATTATTCCCAGGAATTTATGTTCACTGCTCACGGATAGTTCCTCTTGATTAATCGTGAGATTTGGCACTGGTGTCATGCCTCTTTTGTTTGAGAAAAGTATGCACGTACTTTTCTTTGCATTTATTTTAAATCCATTTACATCAGCCCATTTAGACAGTTTGTTTAATCCAAGCTGTACCTGTCGTTCGCAGATAGCAATGTTGCATGATTTGAAACCTATCTGTACATCATCGACATACACAGAATAAAACATGCTGCGTGGAATAACTGTATACAGGGAGTTCATTTTTACAATAAAGAGTGTGCAACTAAGCACACCCCCTTGTGGCACGCCAGCCTCCTGGGTGAATGTTCTAGATAAAACATTGCCCACTCTTATGCGAAACGTCCGGTTAGACAAGTAGCTTTCGACTGTGTTTAACATATTTCCACGGACCCCCATCGCGGAAAGATCTCGCAGAATCCCGAAGCGCCATGTCGTGTCGTACGCTTTCTCTGGATCTAGAAAGACCGAAAGTAAAAACTGTCTATGTATAAACGCATCTCTGATGTTTGCCTCGATGCGAACAAGGTGGTCTATTGTTGACCTACCTTCTCGGAAGCCACACTGGAAGGGGTCTAGTATTTTGTCATTTTCTAGGAAACAGATTAGGCGCCGGTTTATCATTTTTTCATACAACTTGCACAGGCAGCTTGTTAGCGCTATTGGCCTGTAGCTGCTAGCTAAAGACGGGTCCTTGCCTTGTTTAAGAATCGGGATGACTATTGCTTCTTTCCATAAGGAAGGAATATATCCAGCCTCCCACATGGCATTAAAGAGAGAGGGGAGTGTTGTCAGTGTTTCGGGGTGTAAGTACCTAATCATTTCGTAGATGATACGGTCGCCACCTGGCGCCGAGTTGTTGCAACAAGCGAGAGATGCTTTAAGTTCGGCTAAGCTGAATGGTCGGTTGTAAGCCTCATTTGATGAACCTTTGCGATTAAGGGGCTGCCGCTCTTCGCGTTCTTTGAACTTCAGGAAAGATGGTGTATAGTGCGATTCACTCGATACATATTCGAAGTGTTTGCCTAGACTATCCGCCTGGTCTTCCAGGCTATAACCTTGGCTATTTACTAAGGGTAGGGGATGTGACTACCGACCTATTAATTTATTTACCCTATTCCAGACTTTCGTTTCATCGGTATACGAGTTTATGCTGGAGATGTACTTTTCCCAGCTCTCTCTTTTAGCACGTCTGCGCGTTCTCCTGCCCTGCGATTTTGCTTGTTTAAAATTAATAAAGTTTTCGGCTGTTGGGGAGTTGCGAAACAATCCCCAGGCCTTGTTTTGCTTTTTACGTGCTTTTGGCATTCCTGGTTCCACCAAGGCAGGCGACGCTTATTAGCTAGTCCATTAGTTTGTTGTATGCACCTTTCTGCAGCGTCAGTGATAAAACCTGTTATTTACGCCACAGCATCGTCTATGTTAAGAGAGGCAATGTCATCCCAGCCTAAATATGTTATTTCTTTAAAAAGTTGCCAGTTAGCAGAGTTAACCTTCCATCGGGGAACATGTGGCGAGCAACCATCTTCTTTTGTTAAGCTTAGTATAATTGGAAAGTGGTCGCTCCCAAAGGGGTTCTTCAGAACGGACCACTGCAGGTATTCAATTATTGTGCTCGACACGATACTCAAATCTATGGAGGAGTATGAATTATGCGCCACGCTGTAGTACGTTGGCTCTTTCTTATTAAGTAAACATGCTCCTGAGGAAAAAAGTTGGCCGCATATCTGCTTGCTTCGCTGCAAATGACATCGAAAGACGATAGTCTTCTGCCACCCCTGATAAGTAACACCCTCTCTTGTCCACCCTCCCAACCCTCACGCTCTTCCCCTCCCCTCTCACTCCTCCCATGATGGATGCAATGGAGATTTTGCTGAATTCAATTCAAATTTACCGCGTTCGCCCAGCTCTCGCGCCATCTGTTGGGACCTTTTATTACCGTTGACTTAAAGCCGGCTGCAGAGCCGCGGCTTCAGTCGGCTTCTTTTAACGCGTAGCGTTTCCTACACCATTTCTAACGCATTCGACGCCATTTCTAACGCATTGATTTTTCATTTACTAACGCAAAAACCAGTACAATATGTATTCCTAATTAAATGAACGCTACGGATTACGGTTATGTGCCTCAAAACTCTGTACTGCTAAATTAGCCATCCTATACTCCGTTTCATACATCAGCCAGGTGCAACGCTGTAAAAGCTGCGCAAGAAGTACGGCCATTAAAATGTATTACTCCGCGCGTTCCGTCTATGCAGCGGTCTATGCTTCGCTGCGCGCCAGCGGCGTTTGCTCGCGCGAGCTTGCACGTGAGGCTGCAGCGACGGGCTGCAAATAAAACGCGCATAGCATGGCATTTTCAGCGCAGCTTAAGAAACTAGGGTCTTTAGAGTTACGTATCTATGTATTTTCTATTAAAGGAACACACCTCCTAATACTTACCTAGTGATGTTGCTCCTCAGATATGCGTAATATTTACTTTGTGATCGATAACGTTCACAAGTATGAACAGCCGTACCAGTTTAAGTAGTGTGGGCGGTAAGCAAGTGGTCCAATTTTGGCCGGGTTGCTGAATCGGGTGACAGACAGACAGACCAAATTTTCAGCGTTTAAGTTCCCCAAGAGAGACTATCGTCTTTAAAAGAAAGTTTTCAATTAGGCGACCTCTTCCATCACAACGCGAGTCGCCCCACAAGGTGTTATGTGCGTTGAAATCTCCGAGAACTATGTATGGCTCCGGAAGTTCATTTATGTAGTTTTGAAATTCAGTTTCATGTAGTTGATAATTGGGAGGGATGTATATAGAGCTGATAGTGATCAGCTTGTCAAACAACACCCCTCGGACAGCAACTGCCTCTAGGGGCGTACGAAGTTTTAATTCCCGGCAGGCAATACCTCTATCGACTACAATAGCCACACCACCGGAAGACACGACTGTGTCATCGCGGTCTTTACGAAAAATGGCGTATTGCCGGAGAAAGTTTGATTGTGTTGATTTAGGGTGTGTCTCTTGAACACAAAGCACCTTAGGATTAAACCTGTGTAGGATTTCTTTGACGTCATCGAGGTTGTGCAGGAGTCCTCTGACGTTCCATTGTATTATTTGTGTATTCATGTTGGAAGTGTTTTTTTGTGCTGTGTGTTTAAAAAAGAGACTAATTTAACTTACAAAGCCCTTGTCGGGCCCTGTGATGCGGGCTTTTTCTTTTGTGGAGCGATCGCGAGATTCTCGCGGCTCCTTTGGCGCTTGCGGCGCTGTCTGGCAGGTTGTTGTGTCCATCGCCTCTTGCGAGGCGCTGGACACGCGCTCTTGTGAGCGGTTGTTTTGACGGGAAGGCCTCGTTTCGAGGGACGAGGCCCTTGAGGCCACCAGCCCGGAGGTAGATGGCCCCTTCTTGTGAGTTGGCGGAGCAGCGCGAGCTGCAGCCGCCGGGGGGGGGGGGGGGGGGGCGGATGGCGTCACTGCCGGCTCACTGTGTGTGGGCCGGACAGCCGCCGGAAGCCGTTGCGACGCTGCCCCCTGACGCGCAACTTCGGCAAAGGTTTTCTTTGGCAGGTAGGATACCCGCCTGCGTGCCTCGTTGAACGTTAGATTTTCCTTTACTTTAATTGTTACAATTTCTTTTTCTTTTTTCCAGGATGGGCACGACCGTGAGTATGCGGCGTGCTCCCCATCACAGTTCACACAGTGGAGAGAGTTTTCGCATGATTCAGAGAGATGCTCAGTAGCACTGCATTTCGCACAAGTCTGACGGCCTCGGCAGTTCTGCGAACTGTGGCCGAATCTTTGGCATTTGAAGCATCGAAGAGGGTTTGGCACGTATGGCCTGACACGTAATTTAATGTATCCGGCTTCAATGGTCTCGGGTAGAACACTAGAACCAAAAGTAAGGATTATATGTTTTGTCTTTAGCTCCTTGCCATCGCGCCTCATATTGATTCGTTTTACAGTCAAAACATTTTGCTCTTTGAATGCTTCCAAAAGTTCATCTTCGGTGAGCTCCAAGAGGTCGTCATCAGAAATAACAACGCGGGTGGTGCTCATTGTGCGGTGCGGGGTCACAGTCACAGGAAAGTCTCCAAACGACACTAGATTCTGTAGTTTATCATGCTGTTTCTTATCGCGGAGTTCCAGGAGGAGGTCACCGCTGGCCATCCTCGTCGCCTTGTAACCTGGTCCTATAGTCTCTGTCAGAGTCTTTGCAACGATAAAGGGTGAGATCACTCTCACGGTCTTTTCAGTTTTCTCACTGTGTACCACGTGGTAGTGTGGAAAGTTTTCAACTTGTCGGCCAAAAAATTTAAAAACTTCTTCGGTGCGCCCCCTCTTTTGGGGGCGATCAGAAAGCGCGGGAAAAGAACTAGCCATAAAATATTCATGTTTCGGCAGAAACTGCCAGCCACCCACCATAGAGTCCTACTAGGGGACGCTGCAGTGCCTGTAAACATAGGCCCTGCAGACGCCAGCTGTACGTCACCACTATAACCGAATATGAAATAACCTAGGCAGGCTACTCACACAGGGTTAACCCTCGCTGCCAAGAAGATCGGAAAGAATATAGAAGAGAGGAGAAGACAGGAAAGATTAAAAGACAGAAGGAGGAAGGTTAGAGAGGAGGTTAGGAAAAGGCAACTACCGATTTCTCCCGGATGGGTCAGTCCGGGAGGCGTATTTCCATTTGCTAGTAGGTACAGCGTTTGACCGCTGGCGCCACGCTGCGCCGCTCGCGCGTACCATGTTTCGAGCCGCCGCCGTTGGAACGGAGGAGGCGTTGACGGAGAAAACGCTGGGCTGGTGGTGACTTAGCCTGCTGTTGGGATCGGTGGTATTATAAACGCATCACCGTTTTGATGATCCAAATATAATCTCACTATCAGGGAGGGAGCAGTCTACCTGACTGGAGCAGTATTTTTTTATTTGGGGTGTTGCTACGCTGCGATCCGCAACACCCCAACGACCGCCGCTTCGCGTCGGCGCCCGGCACCACGGCTGCCGCCGTGGCGCCGGGGTTCAAACGACCGCGCTGGCAAACAGTGAGAGAAAAAAAGGGAAAAGCGTGATATTAAAAAAAATGTGGTTGATCCCTCTTATATAGGAATCGGTATAGAACACGAAAGTGAAACGTGTCTTCACAGAAGTAGTGTAATGTTTATTGCACATTGATATATAATGTCTATTGGTGTTTTGTGGCTAAAGCGCCCTTAGGCGTTGATGCACCCACGCTGACGCCTGGTGGCACGTCTCCTCCATCACGACTACCAACGTCGATGACCATGAGCAACCGTCGTGCATATGGAAGCTGCACTACGCTGCACACGCTAGCACAACGCGAAAGACGAAGCACGTAACTGACACACTAATACAACGCGCAAGACAAAGCACGTAACTGAATCGTCACCGAGTCAAATCAGCGCGTACAGCGCGTCGTAATTGCAGCCTCCGCGATCAACTTCAGAAACATTTTCAGAGCTAATTGCGGAGGCCACGCTCCGCTGTGCTGAGTACGGTGAACGCCACCTAGTAGTGCTTCTGCGAGAACGCGTTGGTAGTGCTTCTTGATGCCAGCGTCCCTTCGAATGCTGGCATCGAGGCGTCGTAGTGCTGAGACCACCGAAGCGTTCACTGTCGGTGCGCGTTAGTGTCATAATGCAGTACTTCTCTTTTCTGCTCGTAGGCGGCGGCACCGCCCCGAGCAAGAGCGCGGGTACACGGAGGAGTGTTAGATATATAAGGCGCGTCTGTGTAGCTCTCTGCAAATGCGTTTGTGGCGCAGTGGGTTAAACGCTCGGCGATCTATCGTCGCGAAAAGTAGCCAGAGCGGGCTTCGAACCCGCGTACGCAAATACCGTAGCGAGCACCGTAACCACTCAGCCATACAGCCACGCTTCCAAGGGTTGCATTCGTGCAAACCATATCATTGCGTTCGAGCGCTCTCGGTGGACGGAACCACCTAGAAACGCGGTACGTTCGAGCGGAGCAGCGTGGCGCCAGCGGTCAAACGCTGTACCTACTAGCAAATCTAGTGTTGCGTCCGGGAGTGCCGTCTACGTGAAGCCGAGGCCAAAGGGTGTGTTTGCCTCCGCCGAGGGGCCATAAAGGTCCAAGCACTCAGCATCGGCTCAACCCCCAGGATCCCCTTTTCCCCGGACACGGCTAAGCCACGCACGGTTAAACGTGGGAGGCTCCAACCCTCGTGTGCTCGGGTCCGTGGTGTCGAACACACCAAACGCCTGCTGACGCAGACGCCCCTGCGGGGCCCCGACTACCGGAGACTCGTGGATGACCTTGCAGCAAGGCAAGCGAGGAGTACTGGCATGGTGCGTGATTCACCTTCTGTTGTTATGCAACTAGATGAGCAGCAACCACCGGAGCAAGAAGAGTTGGATACCCGTGCTGGAGCCACTGAAGAGCTCCGAGAACTGACGGCAAGACCGCCCCCTCGCTGATATCAGGCCTTTCGCCTGTGGGAGGTCACGAAACATTACTTGGACGGCGATAATATACAGGTTTCAGCTCAACTCGTACTTGCAGGAAGTCTTCTCCGAGGCTAAGCCGGCTGCGAGAGCGTCTCGGGGCCAACGAGCGGAGAGCCGGTGTAAGAAGAAGAATCGGCTTTATGCCATGACGCAAGATCTATACGAGAAAAACAGGTCACAATGTATATGCCAGATCCTGGATGAGACGGGAGAATCTAACGTGGTGGATCCCCAGGCCTTCCTAGAGTAATGGAGAGATATCATGGAAGCTCATACATCGGGAAGTGCAGTTCCTGTTCCAGTAATACCCAGAATGCAGAGCATTGACCCCCGCTACCTGAATACTGCTCAGGGCATAAAAGGGGCCATGCCACCAAGACACTCTGCTTCTTGCCAAGACGGCTTCTCGGCGAATTGCCTTGCGAATTTCGCAAAGTCCCCTTGCGAATTCTTCGAGTGCTGTTAAACCACGTTACGCTACAAAAACGCTTGCCCATAGTACTCTGCAATGCCCAGTCAATTTTTATCCCCAAGGTGCCTGCGGCTTCGTCTGCGGTTATGCACCGCCCCATAACTGTAGCACATGTTCTAACCCGACTACTCCATAAGGTCTACGTGCGGCGCCTTATGGCCAAGGTCAAGTTAGACCTGCGGCAGCGTGCTTTTATCCTGGCAGATGGATGTGCGGAGAACCAGCTGCTCCTTCGAACCATCATTCATGAGGCCAAGCACAAGTTCGTACCGCTTGCAATGGCTTCTGTCGACGTGGCAAAGGCATTCGATAAAGTGGTGCATCCGGCCATCACCTATGGCCTGAGGAGGAAGGGCGTATCAGATGAATTTTACACTTATAGTGGGGATTTTTACTCACGAGCCACAACTGGCTTGACCTTTAGAGGCCATACCAGGCTTCTGCACGCGACCAGAGGGGTCCGACAAGGTGACCCGTTATCCCCCCTACTCTTCAATCTCATTTTGAACGAGTTCTTTGAAAGTCAGCCTTCGGAAGTATCCTTCACGTGTGATGGATTTTCTACCGCAGCAATGGCGTTTGTGGATGATGTCATCATCACAGCCGGTAACAAGGCCGGTCTGCACTAGAAGCCCTTCACCAATATTCGCAACGGTACTGAATGGATGCTAACGCAACCAAATCCCGCTCCTTGACGATTATACCCAGCGGGAAATTCAATAAAGCCAAGATCATCACTAACTATGTATACACAATGGGAGATGAGCCCCTCGAGGTCACGACACTCCAGCCCTCCTGGAAATACCTGGGTATCCGGTTTGATGGCACACAGTCGACAAACGATAGTGTCAAGGGTGACCTGCGGGGGCTCCTTGCGCACTTGGCCAAGGCTCCCCTCAAGCCTCAACAAAGGCTTAGCCTTGCGACATTACACGATACCCCGACTAATCCAATACCTGTTACTCGGCCCAGTCTCCTCAAAGCTACTCCTGTCACTCGAAAGAATGATAGGGGCAGCGGTGAGACACTGGCTTGCTCTGCCACTGGACGTACCCCTCGGGTTCTTGTATGCGCCAGTGCCGGAAGGTGGCTTAGGTGTGATGTGCCTGCGAACAGCTGTCCCGGCTATGAGGATGCAAAGGCTGAATAGCCTGCTGTTTTCTAATAATCATGAATGTGCTGCAGCTGCCTTGGGTTTTGTTAAAAAGGCAATAACACAGGCAGAAAGACTCGCGGTGTTTAAAGGCATTGTCATCCGAAACATAAGCGATTCTACAAAATATTGGCGGAAAACCTGCCGAATTGCTTTGATGGCATGCCGTTGAAGGATTGCATGCATGCAAAGGGCTCGACGGCTTGGCTCGGCGAGGGTACGATCTTCCTTCGTGGAAAAGAATTTATAGATATGGTGAAATTACTCGTCGCCGCCATACCTAATTTGACGAGATCGAAAGGTGGTCAAGTAGTCTCGGTAAAATGTCGGGTAGGATGCGACGCCGAGTCTTTTGGGGACTGGTTCCAACGATGTCACCGGATGCATCAACGCATTCAACGCCACGGCTGCATCTTGGGACATGTGGCGAAGAGACTCCGTGAGGACTAGCAGGGCGAAGATGGGCCCCACTACCGGACCTCACAAGGAACCAGAATCCCGGACCTGGTAATAAGGGAACAGAAAATTCATAGTCATCGATATACGGGTTGTTGGCACTCGAGTCTCTTTAGAGGCGCACGAGCGTAAGTGCACGAAGTACGTGATTTCCGATTTGCTAGTGAGGATCAACCCCGAGTCAGCACCCGTTGTCAGCTTCGTTACATTATCCTATAGAGGCACATGGGCATGCGCAGCCGCCAAGATCTGTACTGATTACGGCCTTGATCGAGAAGATTTCAAGATTATGACAGTGAGGTATATCCAGGGGGAGGGCTAAGGGCATTCCTAGTGCATCAGAGGGCAACTTCAGTAAGATCTGGCTAGCCTTAGTCTAGGGCTCGCTCCGCAAGCGTCCAAGTCGCAAGTGCGGCTTTCCGGTGGTCAAGGCTTCGATCACTGGACCGGGTTCGTATGCCCGTAATAAAAGTCAGCAGCTTTGGTATTTAGCACAGCTAGTTCTTGGTTGTTCGCGAGGTTGTTTGGAGTTAGGAAAAAAATTGCCAAATGCTTCGTCATCTAATTAGTGACGTGCATGAATGCAATTACGAGATTCCCACTGTCCCTATGTACTACTACCAGTGGAGCCGCGGCCGGTTTCGGGCAGCCATTTTCTCGCGGGAGCATTTTTCCATCTTTTCCCCCAGAAGAAGGGTGAGTTCACTTCTACCTTTTTGCACTCCTCTTCTATAAATGTCCTAGGCAGCTCAGGAGATGGAAAATCTGGTGTAAATTGGCCTAAAATTAACGAAATTAGCTTAAAAACACTCCGACTATTGTCTCCCCGGAAGCCATTACTGAATTCTGAACAAGCAAATGTGAAAATAGGGAAAAATAAGTCGTTTCGACGAAATAAAAAAGCGTTCTAGACTCCTGGGCAGTCCTCGCACCTTCCTTGCAATAAACAAAGCGCATTTGTGCAGGCACAAGTGTGTTTTTAAGTGAATTTTGTCTTTGTTTACATTCATACTCACTTGCGATCATGGGTGCCGCCATCTTGTAGGGGCGCATTAGTACCATAAAATGAATAAAACGAGAAATAAACTGCAAACAGAACTCCAAAAGGGTAGTACAGTAATCGTAATATTAAATCAGCATTATACAAAGGAACTTACTAAAAATCACGCGCAATTTAATGAAAAAAGACGCAACTACGACTCCGCAACGCTCGTAAGGGCGCCGTAGAAAAAATTGGGCCCTTTAGAAGTAAGTAGAAGTTTGTAAAACAAGGTCAAAAGACCCTGAGGGCACAGGGCTACCTACTGACTTCAAGTTTACATGCTTGTTTTGGAAGAATTAGTACTCTTTGCTCTCCACCGTTCAAAACAAAATAATAATACTTTTAGTGATTACATTAACCCGCGAGTGTTCTTAGCAAAGCTTTGAGGTGCAGCCGAACTTCCAGGGGCCAATTTCAACCAAACCAACAGAAGACAAGGAAGCTAGGAAAAAATGGCCAAAACAAGAACGAAAGAAGCAAGAGCAGAGAGCTTCTCAAACCTGGCAATGGCCCTCCGAGCAATGGAGGATCCTTTAAGACGGACAGAAACCGAAGATGGGAAGTCGAGTCTTCCGCAGAAGTTGAAGATCACTCAAATGGCAAGACGAGAACAAACACAAACATGACACCTCAAGGAGCCACCGAGACGACAGATCACAACCTGGGAGGTCATACTCAGAGACAAGTTCTCAGGAACAACCTGCCAAGGAAATCTCTTTTGCTGGATCATGCTTGTACTCTGCAATAAACAGCAAACAGGAGATGATTGATTGTTTAGAACCAGAGATTGCACATGTAACAAAACAACAGCCTTAGAAGACAGCCGGTTTGATGAGAAGCGGTCGAGCAGATGAAGAAATCCCAGACTCCTAGGAAGAAATTGAAGCATTAGATAACGTTCACAGAAAGCAAACTAACGCAGCAGAAACAAACAGTCAGCACAAAAAGTTCATGTGACAGAAAGCACTAAATTTCATTCTGGAGGAATGCAATCGAGCAAGCAGTGCCAAAAGGCAGAAACGCACAAAACAAGAGAACAACATAGTCAGGAAAACGAACCAGAAACCCACGTGCTACCAACAGGAGGACAAAACGCAGTACTGGGGCATACCCTCAAAAGAATGACAAAAATAGATAATATGAAGACCCTCCTGACATTAGCAACAACACGTGAAGAAGATAAAGAAGCGCTTTTGGACAAAATCCTCACAGATTTTTCAAAAATGAAAAGCCTCGCCCTGGAAGCAACTAATGAAATAGCACGACGACAAGGTGTTGTTGAGACCCAGCAGAAAAGTGAACTCAAAGCAACCTATGCAACAAAGCTTACGCTGTCAAAAGAGGACCATGTGCACAATGAAGAAATACCGCAATTTTTCATTCAAGAAGATGCGGACGAAAGCACAGAAAGAGTAAACTTGCGCTAGATAAGAGAGACGCTCAAAAAAAGAGTCGACCCTCATGAACTGGTTATCAAATAACCAGAACTTAGACAGAGCAGAGAAGGAGTCCTTGTGCTGGCGTCATCAAAAAGCGGTCTGGATAAACTAAAGGAGTTCATCGCAAAGGATGCTGATCTAGCATCCAGGCTCACGACAAAGCAGACAAAGAGAAAGAGTGAAGTGAAAGTGGTAGGAATTGAAGAACTGGACGAAGAGGAAATCGTAAGGAAGATAATCAGCCAAAACAAACCTAACTGCAGTACTGAAGAAATAAATGTGAAAGAAACCAGGAAAGGTAAGAACGAGAGAACTGCCATTCTACTACTACGCCTGCGGGCATGGAAAGAAATGATTAACAAAATCAATGTCAACATTGGCTGGAAACAAGTGCACGGTCTATGATAATACCTTTGTCCCAAGATGCAACTACTGTCCAAGTATGGCCATACTCAGCGCTGGTGCAAATCAAAACTCGCCAAATGCACAGACTGTGGAGGGCGCCACCATTTCAAAGAATCCAAAAATAACGATTGTGAATGCTGCATATGCATAGATAATGGGAAGGAAACAGAGCAAGCCTCGCATTCGATGATGTCTAGCCACTGCCCAACTTTCCAGAAGCGCAAGGAGGAGGATCGAGCAAAGATAGCCAGGCAAAGGAGCTACTACAGCCACAAACCCAAGAGGGAACTCCTAGAGGATCCCCAGCAAACTCCGCATAAAATGACAAACGCGAAACCAACTTCAAACAAGGAAGAACTTCAATAATACAAGTTAACTTAGGACAATCATTTAAAAGCAAAAAAAACATGAGCCATCTTCACAAGAAAAGCTACCATATTTCTC